>NC_133359.1:29772943-29872943 GCF_030506205.2 Paramisgurnus dabryanus | reverse complement strand
ATATATTCTTTTACACTTTTAAGTTTAATTATTTTGTCATTCAGACACATTTATCATATTTTGTCTGAGGAGTGAATGTTAAACGTGTACCTTGCCAGAGGTTGCTGTGGACTCTAAACTCACAGCAGAGATGTTAAGGTCTGATTCTGAGTCTTCATCCTTTACACCTAAAAGACAAACACATCTGCTCAGCTGAACTGTCCGAAACGTCACAAAGGATTTGCTTTATAAGGATTCAAAATAATACCATCATCCAGACTAGTTTCCTTCTGCGTCTCATCACTGTCCTGTCTCTGGACATCTTCTGTGACACTTGCGTTGAGAGCGTCTCTCTCCGCAGGGGTCAGCAGCTTCTGTCTGAGTGGTCGGATGTTGAACGCTTGAAACACTTTCTCCGTCACACCAGACATGGGCTCTTGCAGCGTCACAGCCGGCGGACCCGCTTCAGTACCCACCGAGCGCTGTTCCAGTGCGACCTCATCATCTTTCAGGGCCATTCTCTCCTCTTTCCTGATGCACTCCAGCTCATGCTGGATCTCTTTATACTTCATGAGCAGATCCTCAAAGCTCTCATCTACTGTCTCTGGTTTAGAAAGTCCACTCACTGGCCTTCTCACCTGACATCTGCCACCCATTTTCTCTGAGAACAGCAGTTAAGAACCAAACAACAGAGAAGCATACAACTAAAAACTTTTGACTAAAATAAAAATGCATGGCACATATTTTTTTCTTTCCATTTTTAAGAAAACAGACTAAAAACATTCATGACTGAAACAATAATCAAGTTTAATTATTTCTGTAATACTGCTATTCTAGGTAAATACTAGGTTATATCAGTTGCCCTGCCCACTCATTCCTGTTTTTCTCACAGCATCCACCCATTTAAGTAAATTTTTCAAAGCTATAGTGAGGTTGACTGGAGCTGAAACAGCTGTGTTTTAACGCTTTAACACCACATGCTTCAAATTGAGGCTTCATCTGGCACAACTATTTTTGCTTGACACAAGCTCAGTTGCCTTGGTTCAAATGTAACATCAATACTGGCAAAGTACACCACACTGGATACAGGGCTGTATCGTTGCTAAACTTTGGTGAACTGCCTTGAAACTTGGATTAGTCATCATGTCATGACTTGTGCATGACCGTTTCATCCCACTGCCACTAATACAAAGATATGAAACAAACTTGGCTATTTTTACTGATAACTTCTTTATTAATTGGTCTAAAATCATGAGGTTTTACGACATTTTTTTAAACTGCTCTCCCAAACTCAACTCAATTTACTTTTGTGCCCTTGTTGGGGTTGTCTCCATAATTGCAGCTATATTTGGCTTGTAGTTAGTTATTGATTTGTAGTCCAACTCACATTTATTAAGTTAATAATAAAAAAGTCTAAATTATTACAATTATACAAAAACTAAAATTAAGTTTTTAGTATCAGTGTGCATCCAGAATTTTCAGAATCTGCCCAGACTCAGAGTTTTCATTTCGGTGCATCCCTGGTATATACATGTGTGTGGGTAGGTAAGTGTAAGAATTAAAATTATTGTTTTGGCTCTCACTTGTGTTTGAACTTCCTGTGTGTTCTGTTAGCCACCTGTTCTGAGAGTTTTGCTCAGGCATCAACAGAAGTTATTTTCTCTCTTGCTCCCATGCACTCATGAATTGCATACTCACACACATAAGCTATATAAATAATACGTTAGTGAGCATTAAAGCGTAACATCTAGACACATGTTAATTGCTTAACCAATCAGTAAAAGTTTGTTTGTTCTCTGAATGGTATAAAAGATTTTGTCTTTCTTGTTTTGCTTTAGAAGAAGATCATTAAAGTTATTAGAATCTAAACTTGTGTGTCCTTTCTGTTCTTTGCTGAGCTCGGTGGTCTTTCTCATGAAATCTATGCAGCTGAATCATACAAATAATCTAACAGGTGGGAAATGTTCATGAAAAATATGTCTGTATTTGTTGCAAGAAACCTTGAGTAAGCTTTAAAGTGGACTTTGCCAATTTAATATTACACAATAAAGGTAAGATATAAAATAAAGCACAGCAATGGAATACATTCATTCATCCTACTATGACAGCACAGTAAGATGACTGTAACTTTGTATGGGTACAATGGTGTGATACCAGCCTCGTACTTAATTATTGCCGTATTCATTTATTTACCATGGTATCGCCTCCACGAGATCTCAATGAGACTCGTGGTATTTAAAGGGCATGCGTCTAAACAACGTGGTATTACACTGCTACTTTGCGCTGGTGTACGTTAAGGATACGTTTCTCTGATCGGCTGCCGTGATTCTCCGTGAATCGCTCCGTCCAGTCGCGTGTCCAGTCTGACGCTCTGCGCCCTCGGTATCTGAAGCGGCCCAACGCGCCGTGACTGCGCTCCCAGAAGCCGGAGCCCTGCCGGAGCCCGGCGGGGAATGGCGGATGAGGGCCTGCGGGGATCAAGCCTCTCATCGGCACCGGAGCGCTGTTATTCATCATGTGTCCGGGTACACGCGCCCTCTTGTTCATCGCGGGGCGGTTGTTTCGGGCGCGTCGCGGAGGCCGTGCGTCTTGCGACTGCTGTTTCTGCGGCTCATCGTCGAAGATTTCCCCGTCCTCCAGCTCGCCATCCTCTTTAGGAGATGAACAGGTCGAGTTTGCCTCCATTTCTGGTTCTGACCGACACTTAAATAGGCGTTAATTGTGTTTCATCGTAAATTATGTTTTAATAACGTCGCGTCAGCTCGACGAAACAGCTCTCATAGAACAACACACTTCCCTGCTGGTCTACATCTAAACATCGCGAGACTACACTTACCAATCGTCTTTCCTATGGGTCTTCGTCTAACTATCGCGTGGTTTCCAATTTGTTCTCGCCTCGTGCCTTTCGCTGAACTCATCAAATATCGCGTGATTTGCTTGGCCGCCATTAGGTCTTTTTATTTAACAATTCCAAAAGACTTACAAAATTGTATCATGTATTCATTTGTAACAATATCCGACCGGATTTAAAAATGATAAGGAAAATTATAATAATTACATAAAAAAGGAAAAAAGAAAAACGGCAGAGGGGAATTAGGTTAAATAAAGCAATCTTTGACTTTTCAGATATTTTTTGTTTTTATGCCCATCAAAGACAAATCGTAAGAATTATAATCGCCCAGAAATATTGACAAAATGGGCTTCTTGAATTTGCATTTGTGGGTAAGGAATTTGCTGAGTAAAATAAAAAATATTAACAATATTCTGAATAAAATATTTTGAATTGTGATACAAGAAAATAATATTTAAAGTGTTAAAACCACAAAATATTAATGATATTTCACTTAAGTACAAGTAAAGTTACTGGTCTAAAAATCTACTCAAGGAAAAGTAAAAAGTGAGTCATTTTAACTTTACTCAGAGTAAAAGTTACTTTTTTATTTTTTACAGCGGGGTGAGGGATTCTAGTGTAGTTCAAAAATGACAAGGGAATATAAATCTCAAACTAGTTGTTTTTAATGTTAGAAACACCTTTACAATTACAGTGCAATAACAAAAAGTAATAAAATAAAAAGCTTTTTTATAACTTAGAAACATTTATGAAATTGTTTAATAATGTTTACAGGTGAGTTATCCACTTTTGAAGCAAAAAATATTAGTTCAACAGCTAGTAAATACAATAGTTAGGTTGTAATTGATGTATTGCTGGTAACATACATTATTTTATTTATACACATTCACATAAAAGATGTACAAATGTCTCTTCCAAGTTCCATATCACAAAATGGATTTGTTTTTTCAATACTTTGAAAATAATTATTGAGAGCACTATTACAAGGGTAGCATATATGTAATATTTTGAATGTGACTTCTTTTGACAATAAATATTTGTGTGGAAATGACCAAACCATCTTCTAATATGATAGCATCATCAATTTTAAACAAGATGCTGTAATACATTTTCTATTTATGAGTCTATGGACAAAAGATTATCAAATTTGCTATCAGAAAAATAAAGCCCCTTCAACTATAACATACTACTTACTAGAAGTAGGGCTATTGTTTGTGCACCTTTCAAAAGAGTTTTTATACCACTAGGAATTGCATTGAATACAATATAATACTCTTTTGATGAAATCCACAAATACTTTTTTTAGAGAATTCTAAAGAGGAATAAAATTGACCATTGTCATCTATTAACTGATTAACAAATTAAATGTGGTTTAAGTACCATCTTTCCAAAAAATAAAGATTTATTTCTGTAAACAAAATTCTGGTTGTTCAAAATAAAATGAAGCGATGAAGTGAACAATTATGTTTATACACCAGTAGCAATGATAACAAAATAGTTAATTTTTCAATTAACTTTCTCAACTATTAACTTTTTTCAAGTAAGCACAGAGAGCCTAAACAAACACGGGACAAAAGGGAAAGCTTTTTTCTCTCCCGTTTCCACAACACACCAAAATAAAAAGTCCTTTATAAAACTAAAAAGAAATAGGTACATGCATAAAATAAAATACGCATGACAATAAGGATATACAACCATATAACAAACTCTGTCTCACATTACCAAGACAACATAAGTGACCACTTTTTACAAGTGATACAAATTGAATATATCATTAAAATGTCATTAAGTGTTAATACTCTGTCAAATATAACAGCGTCCATGATATTCTTTGGTTCACAATGTTTAAATGAATTAAATGAAGCAGCTACCAGCTGATGACCTTGCAGCTGACATAATGGCAGTGGAGGAGGTGTGGCAGGCTAAAAGTCACGCAGGGACTGTAGAACATCTTACCTTGCCTGCATGATCCTGGAATACTTGTATTATTGAAGCACATTACATTTCCAAGAGATCTATCATTTTATGGGCATAGTAATTAGACCCATGCATCTATTGGTTTATCTGTGTGAGTGCCCCCCCCACACACACAGACATTGTTCCTTTGTTACTGTCAGAGAGCGTATTTGCACACCTGATGTAGAAATTGTATGGGTGTCCTTGAGACCATTTTATATACCTTAAGAGATCCCTCAGATTACACTAACCCGAAGGCGAACTCCACATCAGCTACTTATATAGTCTTTGATATTGTACAGAGGTTACAGTCAATCTCACTCCAAACTGTCTTTGTGATTTTAATCATGACTCCCTAAAACAGACTATAAAAAATTTCCATCAGTATGTCTGCTGTCCCACTAGGTGGGATAAACTTTATCTGTGTTATGCGTACAATAAAGAAACTAACCTAACCTAACTTAACCCCTAACAAAACTTAAAATATACTGATCTGCTTCAATTATTAAGGAAGATAATGTTTATATGTTTGTAATTCCACCTTTAAAAGATGCATTACTGACAATGAGTTATTTAGTTTCAGAGAAAATTTGTTTTATTGAGACTGATAATTTTGTCCTGGACAAGTTATCTCGTCAATTAAGAAAAAAACGCTTCCCTGCCAATGATGAGCTTTTATGGCAATCCATTCTTTTGCTGTTATCCACTTTGGTGGCGCTCTTACCCAACTTATAAAACACTATTGCTTACACTGATCCAAAAGCTTGATCATTGTTCTGATTCTGATCTCTAACTAAAGTTCTTTAAAAGGTGCAATTTTCTCAAAATTTTGTATTTTTGAAGAAACCTACAAGATTTGAGAGGTGAAAAAAGAGAAAAAATGAATATATTATGAAATTTTGTTGTTTTATTGAAAGCAGAGGGTCTGTTCTTTTATTTGATATATTGTATGTTTATATATTAAAAGAAGACAATTTTCTGGAAGACATTAAACTTTGTGAAAATCATAAAGAAAATGCTGCTGCTGGCAACGTTATAAAAAATGCTGACAGAGATATTATGTGATTTTAATGTACTACACCTATGCAATGATAGACTGTAAAAAAATATAGACGTAGTGTCCGTGACATCACATAGGTTTGTGAAGAGCTTTTTTAAAACCAAAAGTTGCCGGGGCCTGCTGTCACAATCTTGGCAGCGCGTCACCGTGCATCATTTGCGGATAGCAGAAAATGGGTAAAGAGGCGGGACGTGGGTGAAACTGAGGTAGCTGGTGGCTGAAACCGTGCCGCCTAGCTCGAAAGTAGTGACAGCAGTGACAGTTCACCTGTTACTCAAGTCCTTAATTATGCAGTACTTTAAGGCTTAATATTGTAACATCCAAGAAAAATGTCCAGACATTCATTTTAACAGAACCCTTGCTGAAGGCTTTACTTGAGCACCCATGTGCGTCCAACTGTGCCAGAGAGCAAAAACCCCTACCCACACATTACAACAACCCTTTTACAATTTAGGCATGACACGGAAAAAGAGTACAGGGACTCTGTTTTAACTCTTACAGAACAGATGTGTAATGAACAGACAAGAAAATAACTTATGCATTGCTACAATATACTTAAATGGATGAGTTACAAAAAATGTACCCCCCCATATGAAGGACAAAATTATAGACCTAAAGCACTTTTTGTACCAGGCAGTGAAAAAAATTATTTCTGCTGTAAAGTTGGCCATTTTAAAGGTCCCGTTCTTTCTGTGTTTTAAAAGGTTTGATTGTGTTAACAGTGTGCAATACAACATTTGTTAATGTTTTATTTGTTAAAAAGGCGGCATTTTTAACACAAAATACTTATCTCTATACCGCTGCTTTCACTGTCCTAAAAACAGGCTGATGTTTTCCTTGTTCTATATGAAGTCCCTCCTTTAATAATATGTAACGAGTTCTAATTGTGTAGTTTGTTTAGTGTGTTTTGATTCGACAGCAGCTTAGCTTGGCAGAGCCGTTTAAGCCATAGCTGGCGACTGACATAGTTCTGTGGAGTTTAGTCAAAAACTCTTATATTGGCTGTTTCTCAATTCCAAGAACACACAGAACGAACTCGCGTTCTCGTGGAGATCGGTCTTGCCAGGCCATCTTGGAAGAACGAACTCAGAAGCTCACAAGAACACAGAAGGCACTTATGAGAATTGAGATTTGTGCGATCTTCTTGTTGGTCACCTGACCTCCCCAGATTTCAGGGCGCAAGTCTACACTTGATGCATCCTCTATATCAAGAACACATTCAGGTATTTTCATGCGTCCTCTGTACTTGCATTCTTGAGAATTAAAATTGAACTTCGACTTCAAATGATGACGTAGAGCGAGGACACAAGGACGCAAGATCGCTGAAGAACGCATTTGAGAAACAGCCATTTACATCTTTCAACCAGGAATTAGAGGTCTGTAGCCAAACCGGCCGTTCCCTGTAGGCTTTGAAAGTGGAATTTTGTTAAAGAAAATATATCGCCTGGCAATGAACTTTGAGCTTTATAATTTTGCAGGTATTATTTATTCTCTAACAGTACATTACACACTAACTAAAGTTTGAAAATGGGATCAGGAAGAATGTGACCTTTAACATGCGGCTATGCCATGGGATTGACACCCTTGTGGAGCCAGCTTCTAGCTGCCAGTTGACGAATTGCAGTTTAAAGCCCTTTTCACACAGATATGCTGTAAGATACACGGGACAGGCATCCTGGAATTTTCCGGGACAGTTTGATATTTTATTAATTCACACTGACATGATTACCCAGTCCCGGAAAGACACGTGACCTGTTGAAAGTCCCGCCGTCTCTTCTACGCAGCGTCTGAAGTTTGCATATTTTTTATTATTTCTCTCTCCAGAAACAACTCATTTTTGTTTATGATAAGACTACAAAGGAGCGCGTGAACGCACAGTTCTATTCTGCTGAATGATCTCCGTTTCAACGCAGTAAGTGACGAGCTAATTTACCTGATATCTGCTTCAGTCCAGTTTGCTGACATTTCTCGTAGTGAATGTTGTAAATCCCTCATTTTAAAGAGTTGAACCAACTTCATGTTGCCATGACACGCGCGTCCTCACTACGGCACGTGCGTCATTGTTTATGCATCTCATTTATCATTTCCTGATAACTGCTTCAATCTAGTTTGCACCATTTCTCGTGGTGAATGTTTATATGCATGTTATCTCTCGTTGTAAGGAGCTGAACCATAACTTGTGTTGTGATGATGACGCGCGCGTCCTCACTTCGACACGCCCATTACGGCATTCTTGCGGCTTTCTGTTCACACAGAGGGTTACCCGCATATCTTACTAGGTCCTCTTTCCGGCAACGATCCCAGAAGATTAACGGAACGAGTTTTTGTTCACACAGACGCTTGTCTGGCAATTTTACGGGTATTTTCTGGGACCAGAGGTCTGTGTGAATGGGGTTTATGTCACTTCCGTGTTGGCTTCACGATAGAGATTGAAAGGTTGCCCCTTGGTCATAACATGGGTCAAATTCTCTGTATTCAGACATTTTTGAAAACATTTGCGATAAAGTAAGTACTTCTTCTTCTTCTTCTTCTTCTTCTTTTTTCTACACATTTTGCCTTAAACTTATCTTGTTCCAGGGACTCCTGCTCCAGGCCAAAATGGAAGCACAAAATGAGAATACACACAGTTAAATAGACAGCACATTCATAAAATCTGTAGATTTGAAAAAAAAATTAACATGTTTCACTATTTAATTAGTCCATAATAGATTTAATTCCATTAAAAAGGTGCGATATTTAGAGAAGGCAGTTAGGCCAAATTCTGTAAAGACTGGAACATTTAAAAACAATTTAGCAGTTGTAGTTCACACTTTATTATACAAACCACTGATCTCAAAGAGGAACAAATCTCACTTAAAATAAAAATGGATGGATGAGATGAAGTTTTATCCTGGTTTAAAGATTAACTTCCCATCATATTAACTTAATGTTGGTTATAAAGTGAATATAATTTTGGTTATTTGATTTTTATATTATATTAGTGTAAAATGCACAATAACGTGTCGTAATTACACATAATCGCCTCTTGATGGGGCTGTGGCTGCGGAAGTTAGATCGCACGTGACGTGATGACGGTGAGCAACTAAACCCGGAAGAAGGTACAGCTCAGACAGCAGTGACAAATAAATATAAATCAGCAGAAAAAACATTATTATTAAACATCAGACCTCATATAAACAAACTTAAACAGCACCATGGACGGTAAGAAACACTCATTAACCTTTGATATTAATTTATATGTAACTGGCGATGTTGGTTACAGCTCAAGATTAACTTACTGTGTCATTGTTATTATTACGCTTATATGAGATTTTTTTTAAGAAAATAAGTTATTTATGACACTGTTCACTTCCGAGCAACCTAAATATGAACGTATATGCTGTAAAACTAGGCGTGTCATGTTGAGAAGTCAGGATTGCAAATGTATTTCGTTGAAACAATTATTTAATAGAATCAAACTCATAGTAACTCTGTTGTTATATTAACTATTAATCACATGCTCTTCTTTTAAATAGACACGCTTTTCCAGTTAAAGGTAATATATATCAAGTTTTTCTCTTTATTTCAGTTTTAGTGTATTTTAATGTTGATCACAAATCAATGTTGTTTCATATTGTATCCTACCATTTTTATAGTTCACATCAAAGCAGTTGGAGCGTCTGGCCAAAAAGGCAGAGAAAGACTCAAAAACTGAACAAGCTAAAGTGAAAAAGGTGAAACAACTGATACATTTATTTGATTTTATAAGGTTTCTGGAATATTTGTGATTAGGCGTTCTGATCCGTAGGGCCTACTTCCTTTGATGGGCAGAGCTCTTTGAAGGGTGTATGGGATTTATGGTCTTGTGTATGCATTTGGCGAAATGATTGACAGACCAGTGTTACCTTGACAACTCTGCATGTGCACATACAGTCCAGGATTTAGTTGTTGCACATAAATATTATTTTTAATATTGCTTGTCAAATGTTGAGAGCTGTAGTTACAACCACACAAGATTGCAATGCCGGTAATTCAGGTGTTTTTCATATGCCATGTTTTGTATTTACTGTATTAATCTGTCATTTATCCAATTTAATTAATGGACATTATTACTACAACTTGTATGTGATGTCATTATGTTGTTGAAACAGCGTGGTTCAAATGACAGATGTACCACAAAATTACTATGTTTTCAAAAACAACTTGTGACTAGTTAGTTTCTCCAATGATACATCATCAGACTATAGTAGTTAGAGAGTTACTTTGTTTTAAGGAAAACACAACTGATTGGGTGTTTGATTGTGATTGGGCATTCTTATTATAACTGGTCAATATGTTGATTAAATGACACTTAACTACTATGTAATTGGCCATTAATTTTTCTAGATAGCTGTGCTACTTCATCATTTTGGGTATATTTAACAGGCAAGTCTCATAAATATATTATTTGCATCTATTTTTCAAATCAAGTCTGTTATTTGTTATTACGATAAGGTAAGAGGTTAATATCTTACGTTTTAGGCGATAAAGCTGGTCAAAGTAAACATTTGCTTGTTAACATTTAAAGGCGCTCTAAGCAAATCTGCGAGACGTCACTTTTTGTTGATGTTTGAACTGTTATCAAACAAACGGAGCGTAGCTTACTCCTCCCCTCCCTTCCGTGCTTTCATGAACGCGTCCAACCCCCACCCCCAAATCCTTCTTGTCGTTTATTGGCTGGAACACTTTGTTTTGTTTCGTGGTGCTAGGTTTGGCCACTGTGTTTATATTGAAGTTGGAAGAGCCTGTGCTGTCTACAGAGATCACGTTTTTTTACAGTTTAATCAGCGGACAGGCAGCAAGCAGATAGTGTAACAAAAAATGTGTTATGGTCTAAAACGCGTGAATTCGCGTAGAGTAGAGCTGCAACTAACGACTATTTCTTCTGTCGACTAATCTAGCGATTATTTTTCCGATTAGTCGACTAGTCTAACGACTATTTTTTATTATTAATACAGTGTTCTTTTTTTGATTAGCTATTTAACCTGTTGGATAATCTGTTTTCTACTCTCTGTCTGATCTGACAGTTATTGTTTGTTTTATTGTATTTTAACACAACTGAATGCTATTTTCACATATTATCTGTTCTGTTGTCAGATATATAGGGGCAGTTTCCCAGACAGGGATTAGACTAGTCCTAGACTAAAATAAATATAAGAGCTGTCCAAACTGAAAACATCTTGCACTGACATATCTTAAAATACATCAGTGCCTCAAAATGCACACAAGTTATGTTTTTAGTAAGGCATGTTTGTTTAAACTAATTATATTTCCTAATTAAACTAAGGTCTAGTTCTGGCTTAAGCTAATGGAAACCACCCAGGGCCAGAGTGGGACTCATTTTCAGCCCTGGAGTTTCATGACTTAGACCGGCCCACTTTAGTTCATGACTGACTATATTAAAATAATACAGTTAAATCCTCAGTAGCCTATACATAAGTGTGCAATAGTGAACTGTTTTCTGCATCCTTGCAATTCATTGTATTTTTTTAAATAGATAATTTCCATATCAATGCAAATACAGTAAACAATTATGATTTTTGCTCTAATCTTGCAGCCCTAAGATAAGGTATTTTTATATTATTCAATTAAACATATTCAAAAGCTACTAAAAGGGAACAAATGTGTTTGTGTTTTCCCCTATATTTCTATTTTTTTTTTTTAAATGGTGTGTCTTGAGATTACCTGTTGGGTTGAAAAAGTTTAGAAACTCCTGATATACAATACACAAGCAAGATTTATCAAGTATGCAGAGGAACAGGAGGAAAAATAAAAAATCCTTATCTTAATTTTTAGTACTAGGATCATGTACATTGCCAAATACCTTGTGTCATAAAAGAACAAATATTGAATGGACTTGTTTTACTTAAGAAAACATTATATTCATATGAAACGTTTTAAATAAACTGATGAGTTTTGCATCAAATAAGTTTTTGTTATCAAAAGACGATGAATAATATAACTATTCATAGATCATTCATTATTTGTCTCATTTTCATTTAAGTGGCCGTTCGTATCAGGTCGCGCATCTAGACGCGCGGCAAACGCCCTCATATACAGACCCATCTAAATCTAAACTCGTGTTCACAGGCGAGCGCTTTGAAAAGCAACCCGTGCGTCTTGCGCTAACATTTTTAAAGCCGGCAAATTACGCGAGTGGGGCTGAATAAGTGCTGGCAGGAGCAACCTTCAACCCGGTGGCATGACAACTCACAATTCGGCGCAAATTAAAAAATTGCCATTACACAGAGTTACTACAGAAGGCATGCGCGGGCATAGGAGAGAGAGAGAGCTCACGCACAAGCACATAGAGAACCTGTGGGAAAACACTATCTTTCATGATAAACTCGAATCAGTCGTCTTCTCTGCCAGTAACATCTGACGTTTACGTAAAAATTTTCATAATCGACGTAATCGATGACGTCGACGCGTCGTTGCAGCACTAGCGTAGAGCACCTTTAAAGAGTTACTAAACCCTAAACCAACTTTTTTTAGTTAATGATCTGTAAGAATGATGCTTTATAAGTGCTGTTCATTGATTTTAGTAAGTTTTTTGACATTTGGATATAAAGTGTTTCAATACTACAATATATGGTGTAAAAACGTCTGAGTGCTGCCCTCTTCAGGTTGAACGGTGGCTACTGCAGTTGAATTTTCCTATTGGATGTTGGGTCCAAAAAATAACTTGTGACGTAAGCAGGTTCAAGCTCACCACGCCCTTGTTACGATCTCACCACACACTTGGTACGAGCTTAGTTCGTCCCCTATATCTCCGTTGGGATCTGCCCACTTTTCTTGCATTTTTCAAATATTGCCAGTGGGTGGAGTCAGGCTCTGACCAGGGGTTTAGTTACGCTTTAATAAAGGAATCAACATGCGAAAATGAATGTTTGATGAAATTTACATTTATATGTATGTTTAATTGAGAAAGCACAAACAATCAATTGCAACATTTACATAGCCTTCCTATTTTCAAATTTTCATTTCTGTATTTAAAAATTACTAAATGCAGCAATAGCATGCATTAAAATAATGTTGATAGTAAGTTAAATAATTATATGTTAATCCAGGGGCACCTAATATCAGGGTATGCACAGGGTAATGCTGCCAAACCCTCACAAAGCAGGAAAACTCAGAGTTTGCTTCAGACAGGGACGTAAAACAGTATTTCCGTCATAATCAATTATTTCCAGTCATTTTAAGTTTCATATTTTAATGATAATAAGACATTTGTTTTTATCACATTTTTATCTTCATTTATGAACTGACAGGGCAAGCATTTGTGATAAAATATGCACTTATTTATTTGTAAAGAGAACATAAACCGTGCATCACTTTACATATTCAACACCACAATAATGAAGATTAATGAATGAATAATGAATTAATTTACAAATATAAATACAGAGCAACACTACCACTACAGTCTCGTGTCATATTAACTGGTGTTTTCACACCTATTTCGTTTTAGCCCTCCATACGCTTTGTGTCATTTTGATATCAAAATTAAGTGCTGCACAGAAAGCTTGGTTCTAAGTTCTTATGAAGTTGTGATGCGAACAAGAAAGGGTCTGAGATCACTTCTGAAGATGACCAAAAAAAGAACTGGGTCCTCTTTTAAGTCCACTATATTGTGATCACCAAAAGGACTGAGCTCACATTCGGCTAGTTCTTTTTCTGATTCACTTTAAGGGTGTTTTCACATATAGTTCATTTTAAAAGAACCAAACCCAATTCACTTAAAGTGAACCAGAAAAGGAACTAGCCGAATATGACCTCAGTCCTTTTGGTGTTCACAATATAGTAGACTCAAAAGAGGACCCAGGTCTTTTTTTGGTCCTTTTCAGACTAAAAGTGATCTCAGACCCTTTCTTGTTCATATCACAACTTCATAAGAACTCAGACCCCAGCTTTCTGTGCAGCAGTTTATTTTGAGACAATGTCAAAACGACACTCGAAGCGCACCGGGACCTCATTGATTTCACATCTCAAAAATAAATACAAAAGAACCCAAAAGCGAACCGTACTCAGACCACCTCCAAACGTGGTCTGAGTTCGGTTCAGTTTTGGGTCTTTTTAGGGGGGTCTGAGATCACTTGGTTTGTTCACATATACACCCTGAACTGCTCCGAGAGCGTTTGGAGGGCTCAAATGAACTAGGTGTGAAAACACCCTAAGTGAACTGGGTTTGGTTCTTTTAAAATGAACTATATGTGAAAACACCCTAACACCGGTGGGGTCAAATATGGAAATCAAAACTTACACATCATAAAAATGGCAAGGAATAAGCAAGGCAACCATAAATAATTGCTTCAAAATGTAAAGCAAGCCTTTTTTAAACCATTTTGAGACCAGTGACTGCCTATTATTGCTCTTGCATAACTTTTACGTTATATGCAGATTGGTCTGCGCAGCGAAGAAATCAAAAGAAATAAAATACCTGTATTATATTATGCAGAGTTACCACCAACTGGACAGGGAGAATTACTGTTACAATCTGTTATTGTTTTATATGTAGAGAAGCACCAATAAAAAGACTTACCTAATCAGTCTAATCTTCACCAATTCAGCCACTTTACACCACACAAATGCACACCTTTATTTTTCTTTATTTTCTCATGCTTTTTAATATATAAAACAACATTCATTTGAGCCTTCAGTGCGTACAACCATATGGCTGCAGGCACGACTGTGTTTATCATATTATGGTAACCCACAGGAAGAGCGCAGAACATTTCTCCCAAAGGTGTGTCTTTGCATCCTTTCAAGTATTTTTCCCAAGATTCCCTGCAAAAGACTGGTCTCCACAAGAACACAAGTCTGTTCTTTGCATTTTCTAGAACTGAGTCCAGTTCTGCTCCTAGAGATCGCCGGTCAAGCAGAGTTCAGCTGTTTTAGTTGCTCAGAGTATCTGTGCAAAAATGCAGTAATCTGTTCTGTTGTGTTTTCAAGGAAACACCAACAATGTGATAAGACCCTTACATGAAGCAAAAGATGACAGTAGATTAAGTAAAACATTACTAATGTGCAGGGTGTGTGTGGGTTGTGTTTGTGTGGGTTCACCACTAGGAGGGGTTAAAGGCAGAAATCACTTTTCAAGTATGGATTACTTTACATTGGCGACTGTCGCTTTCAAAATACATGTGTTGTATGTTTATTACATGGTAGCTTTCTAAATGAATGAAATATTTTAGTTTATGTTATATTTAAATAACCATCACTTTCCATGTGGTGTTTTAATTTCTGTGTGTGTTTCTCTAGGCCCTCCAGCAGAAGAATGTGGAATGTGCACGGGTGTACGCAGAGAATGCCATTCGCAAGAAAAACGAGGGCTTAAACTGGCTGCGTATGGCATCTCGTGTGGATGCTGTGGCCTCAAAGGTTCAGACGGCAGTGACTATGAAAGGGGTGAGATAATGAAATAATTGGCAGGCAGTTCTATTCAAAGTGACTTACAGGGCTTGCTATCTATACATTTCTTTTAACTGGATGTGTGTTCCCTGAGCCACTGGAAAACAAGAACAGCTACCTAATGATCTAATCTAAATAATAATTTAATATTTTTTTTCTTGTAAAAGGTGGCAAAAAACATGACACAGGTGACTAAATCTCTGGATAAGGCTCTGAACTCAATGGACCTGCAGAAAGTGTCAGCTGTTATGGACAAGTTTGAGACCCAGGTTCAGAATCTAGATGTTCACACCTCGGTAAGTGCTACGATAGTCACCATTATCATCATTAAGACTGCTTATCTCTAAAACAGGCTGTGACGCTACTTCACATGTGCTTTTTCTCTGTTTTAAGCTCCATTTTTATTCGAATGCTGTTACCACCATTTTGAATTTCAGTTGCTGATTATATCAAAATGATTTCCATAAATTAATCAGTCAAGAGTCTTATGTAAGAATAAATCCAGACAGGCTGAACTATTGTATAACCATGAAGGGATTTATTAGCAAAAGAGCTGGATGTACATTATTCTGCTTATTAAACAGCTGCTTGCCAAATGAGTAAATACATGGACACAAAATAATTCTTTAATATATATTTTATCAGCTCATTTGTAAGAAATGAAAACCTTTTTTGAGGCAGACCCATTTCCCTGCCTTGATGTGTTCAAACAAGACAAACCTATATCAATCATCATAATCAAATAAAAAATGTCTTGCGTCTTATGACATCATAGTGCAGGGAAAGACTGCATTTGCAGAACATCAAAACTTACATCAATGACCACATCTTTAGCCCAGGGGTCCCCAACGTTTTTGCACCAAAAACCAGTTTCAGCTTAAAAAAAATGTGTGGACCGGGCGGGTGTTGGGGGGTGTAGCTGAGTTACTGTTAAAAAAGTGCTGAAAATCCTCCTTTGCGAAATGTATAAAGTTTAAAATGGAAGTAAAGATCAAAGAACCATGCATTAGGGAAATTACTAACGGCTTTATTTATTTGTGTGTTTTCTGTAGGTTATGGAGGACTCGATGAGCTCTGCCACCACACTGACAACACCACAGGATCAGGTGGATGATCTGATTCTGCAGATCGCAGAGGAGAGTGGTCTGGAGGTGATGGATCAGCTCAGTCAACTCCCAGCAGGAGCCACATCACTGGCAGAAACATCAGTACGCGCACAGGATAAAGAAGACCAACTCTCTAGACGGTACTTGATTTACTATCAATGTTTTATTCTATCTAATACTTTAACAAATGATTACTAAACAATTAAAACTAGAATAAATAGTTTTTGTCATTTTGTTATGTTTCTGAAATATTTTATGTAGTGTTTCTATTACTTGTTTTGATTAATATTTTTGAAATATTGATCTAGACATTATCTTGTGATTCTGTTCTGATTAGCTTGATGTCCACTGTTACTGTAATGCTATTGTATCCATTATCTAATAATTACAATATAAGAAAATCTGACACTGAGCAGTAAATGTATAATTGTCTGTGTCTAGATTCCAGACATGTATCTTTTAGGATAATAGTCAACAATTTACTTCTGAGTCTGACACACTATTTAACATAACCGCTGTAGATACTGTATAAATATAGATTGTAATAATAACTGTGTGCTTGCATTGGCAACTATAGCTTCAAATATGACTCATATAATCAGTTTTAGAATATAAAGTTGTTTTTGAACTGATTTCAGACTTTCAGACAATTATTTCTTATCTTTTGTTTTACACCCATCAATGACTCTACCTTCTATTTGCAATTTTTTATGTATACTCTATAATCTCTAGAACTCTATAACCACATGGTTTTCAATATGTAAAACATTTCTGGTTTTTATTTCACAATAATTTGGAATGAATACCATATCTGCCAGAATATACCTTTTTATATACCTTATCCACTTTTCCTTACATCTCCATGGGTGGTGCCATTACAGCAAATTACTTCTTGTATGATGCTCTGCACTTCTGTTTAATATTTGTCACCAGCTAGATAAAGTTATTTATTATGGTGAATACTGGAGGAAACCATCATAACATAGTTTACTTTATTTACTTAATTGTTACTTATTGCATCACGATTAACGCAATAAGTATTTTTCAGGGCTAACCGATTTTAATGTAATTAAAATAAAAAAATTTGGTTAATTATCACAATTGTATTGTTAACAAATTACCTAAACAAATATTGATTTGAATACCATATTAAGATTTTGGACAGACCACTCACCCCAACTTTCTTTTTTCTGTAACTTTTATAATAAACGCTCTGATTGAGTCTGGCATAGCTTTTTGACTGTCACGTTCTTACTCCATTTTAAACGTAAACACATCAGATGGTTGCAGAAGCAAGGTTATTGTTGTTGTGCCGGTGGAGTGAGCAACAATTAAACTATGTATGCTAGCCTTCTACATTTCAATTGTGAATGATCAAATAGAGTAGTCCAGAACTGCTGCTTCACAATGTCATATTTTGAGACAAACAGGTCGGCGTATGACATCAAACTACAGTAAGACCTTGCAGTACCTTGATGTCGTACACTGGTCGGTCTGCTCAGCACCACATGTAGTCGAGCACAACTATTACAAACCTATTCAATAATATTAAATGTTGGGCTAGTAGACAAATGACACAATAGTCAGTCTACACTGTTTTAACCTCTTTTGGGTTCTACAGGGTCTAAATCAACAGGCCTGTGAAGCATTTTTGGTAAAATCACACATGATCTGTTGATATTTTAAATAGTTTGTGTTATGTTAATGTTTTTAAGATGTTACCATTGCAGAAGAGTAGAGCAGTTGCCAAGGCCGAGAACAGGCTCATTGAAAACTGTCATGACATGAATCTTGCTTTAATCAGAATGCTTTTTATAGGACATGTTTGTGCCATTACATATATGTGACTCATGATGTTGATATTTTGTTGCAGGTTGGCTGCCTTACGTAACTGATTGTGTGAAGATATAACTCTTCTAGCTCTGAGGACTTTACCAGAACGTTGACACTTTGTTATCCCAATCAATCTGTTTATGTACACATACAACACTCTTGATAACTAGAAAAGAAATACTCTCTTCCTCTCCTGTATTATCTGGGCTCTTTATTGGACTGTATCTCTGCCATCAAACATGGCTCTGATACCAATCAGAAAGTCACAAATCTAATCTTATATATGCTACTTTGTATGGAGCTTTTGTTTTTTATTGTGTTCATATTTTGTGTTTATTTTGTGCAGATGTATAGTTGCTGCGATAACACGAGTGTTACCAGCTGTCACAGATGTCATATTGTCCTATACAGTACATGAAATGCAACAAACACAATGGCTTTGGTTCTTCATGTCTTTTTGCCAAACACATGTGAGTTAGTAGGTGCTTCTTCCCATCAGTGCCTCCATCTAACAACAATAACATAAAAAAACAAACGCATGTTCTTACAGCTCTGTGTTTACTTTAATTTCTCGTCAGTTTCTCCATGTATTGGCTCCCTTTATGGGTTTATGGGTTTCCTTGTATTTGAATTTTTTGTGTGTTTGTGCATTATTGTGTAAATAAAGTCAAATATTAGTACTGAAAAATGTTATTTGGAATGTGACAATTAGTGATCGACCGATAAGGGTTTTTTAAAAATGTAAATACAGTAAATGAGCGACGAACAGAAAATTGGTGAAACTAAATAAACATTTGTTATGCATATTATTTATAAATATACCCTTTTAACGTTAAAACATATTTACAAGACATAATTAATTTGGATCTGACAGTACTTGTTGTACGGTTTGAATAAGGCTTTGTTTAACAGTTGTTATGTGCAACACAACATAATGTCATGTTTAAAAGTGAATAATGTTCATTTCACTGTCTGTCAGATTTAACATCTGAGTGTCTTTTAATTACAAACAACACATTTAAGTAACAGTAAAAAATGCACTGGCCAATCCCGGTAATAAATAAAATATCAAAATATTGGCCACTGCAATATATCCATCTATCACTAGTGACAATGCTGTTGTGTTTGTGTTCATTATTTTAAGGCTAGGAATGGGTTATACTATCTCAGTTCTGTCAAGATTAGGTGGTTTTGAGTTTATATTGACAGAAAGTGCAGTGCTTAAACAATTAAAAAAAGCATAAGTTTAACCATGCCTCAGAGTAAAACTAACCTCTGTAACTGTAACCCAACAACAAATGTTAAAACCTCTTAGATTTATAAATAAAATAGATTTATCTTACACCATCATTTTGCACATCTACTCTCTAAAAATGGCTGGGATATTTTTGACCCATATTGAGTAAATATTGGAAAAACCAAGATGTGTTAAAAATGACCCAATGTTGGGTTGTTGTTATGCAACTATGTTATAATAACCCAGCGGTGTGTTCTGTACAATATTTATCAATGGATCAAAAATAACCCAGCCATTTATAGATAAATGTGAGATTTTTGAGAATGCAAAATAAAAGTCTTAAAGAAAACAATAATATTGACGATGTAAATGTTGTTTGTGTTTCGGGGACGTTACATCCCACATGGCAAAAAATATATGTTCTTTAAATATATTTTAAAAAGTTACAAAAATGCCCCCTAAAAATGTTGGCCTTTTTTGTACATTTTGAGATCTATTTTAAAAATAAAAATATAAAGAGTATAAAAAGAATTCCGTCGCATTGGAAGAAAAAACTTTGTTACAAACCTGTAAACAACGGGATTTAAATGGTTAAAATGAAATATATGTTAGTTCAAAAATTTACTTATAGAATTAGCTTCTATTTAGCATATATTTAAAATACATTTTGCAAAGAACAAATTTCTTGCCATATGGATTGTAAAATTAGAAATGTATTTGCTTGCTATATTGTTGATATATATTAAAAAAAATAATGCATACTCGTGGAACTTTTTACAACCAATGAGAATAAAGCATTTAACCCGTGTTATAATAAATAATAATTTTTGTTATTCATAAATTAAATTAGAACTATTTTCGAGCACACAAACTCTCTATGGATATTCTGGGGTTTCTTTACTAGATCAGATAATATTTTTGAGACTTTTAAATATACATTCAAAAGTAGGCTGTTCAAAATTACTGTAACATATCGGTTAATCCAGTATAATAAAATCAAATTCCAACAGAATAAAAATAAGCACGATTGCCTGCGCAGTTATTCCGCAATCGGCTTCCGTTACTTCCGTGAGCTTCGGTTTGCTGGCAGAGCTCCGTTAGGGTGCATGCACTTGTCTCGTGTAATCTGTTTCTTCCTGCAGGAGGCGCACAGCGGCTCATAGCGCCAAATACTCTATTAAAACTAGTACACACATATCAAGTTACGCGCTTGCCTTAAAACTAGATAAATAAAATCTGGAGTAAAAATGTAAATACACCCCAATAATGGTTTATTTAAAAGTATATGTTTCTAAAATTAAACAGATGATTTTAGATAGAGCGATTTAAGCTGAACAGCGTCCTCAAGTAAGCTCCTCCCATTTTGAAATCCCTGTTGCTTGTTCAACTGTCATTCTTACGTATCGCATTTCAATGGGAGTCGCCCATAGTAACCGCTCGAGCTGCTTAGACCGGATTGACGAGCAGAGATGACGAGACCAAAATAAAGAGACTGAAGACGAGAATCATGAGAAGTATTAATCGTTATACGCTTAAATTAAAATATATGAACTGCTCGGACTGGATGTTTATGCGTGTGTTCATCGAGTGAGCAATGAGTAAGTTCCGGTATAAACCGTCATGATATTATTATTATTACAGAAGTGAGTCACAGCTTTATGAGCACATTAGAGGAACATATGAAGAACTGTGATGATTTGATCGTATGCCTGAGATTTGTAATTATCGAATGACTTTGTTAGGTGTGTCTGGGTCTCTGTAAAGCTGTGACTGGTGGAGACATGAAGACACTGCTCGTGTTGAGCTGTCTGCTGTTGTTTACTCGAGGAGAAGATTCAGATAAACCCAGTCAGAAGGTCAACCCAGTCCAGTACCTGCACATCGGCGACGACTCCTCAAAGGAGTTTGAGTTCCCCCAAAACAAACGTGGCGTTATCGTTATCTCCAGCAGTTACCGCAGCTCTGGAGTGCGGAAAGGTCGAGAGAGCCTAAAACAGACAGTTCAGGTGAGATCCCTGGACCCAGATGTGATCTCCATCCTCAACGTGAGTGAAAGCGACTGTACTGGAAACGTAAGCAGCTACATCATCAGCATCCGGTCTGGGCTACCCGGAACAGCCCCGTTACTTATTCAGCTCCTGGGTCTGGACCGGGATTCCGATCCAGTTTTGATTGAGGAGCGGGCCGACTACTCCATAAGGGTGGCAGCAGGCGGTGATGACCCAGCCACCCGGCTCCTGGAGACCGGGGGGCTGTCCCACTTCTCAGAGAACCCGGTTCTGTTTGCCCTGCTGCCGCTCATCTTCATCAATAAGTGTGCGTTTGGCTGCAAAGTGGACGTGGATGTTCTTTTGAGTCTGATCAAGAGACCAGTCCCGCTGCTGCTGGGTGTGGTAGGACAGTTCTTTATAATGCCACTATATGCCTACGGCCTGTCCCGCGTGGTGTCCCTTCCCAAAGCGCTGTCACTGGGTCTGATTATCACATGCTCAGCTCCTGGCGGTGGTGGAGGATACCTCTACAGTCTGCTGCTGGGTGGAGATGTCACACTGGCCATCTGCATGACACTGACGTCCACCGTGGTTGCGGCTGCAGCGATGCCATTGTCCTCAGCGTTTTACGGATGGGTATTGGGGGTTCATGCTGCTCTTCACGTGCCCTTCGTCAAGATTCTTGGCACGCTGCTTTTCATTGCCATTCCAATCTCGCTGGGAATGCTGGTGAAGCTCCGTTTGCCCACGGTCACCAGTGTCCTGTTGTCCCTCATCCGTCCCTTCAGCTTTGTGCTGATTATAGGAGGAATCTTCATGGCCTATCAGATGGGGTCCTCTATTTTGGCAAATGTACGATCTGAAATCGTGGCTGTGGGCGTAACTGTGCCTGTCTTTGGGTTGCTGGTTGGTTTCGGGATGGCACGGCTGGCAGGGCTGTTGTCACCCCAGAGGAAAACCGTCAGTATCGAGGTGGGCGTGCAGAACAGTCTCCTGGCGTTGGCAGTCATGCAGTTGTCGTTCCACCGGGCCGAGGCAGACTACGCGTCCCAGGCACCATTCATAGTGGCACTTAGCAGTACATCAGAGATGCTTTTATTGGTACTCGCTCATGTTGCCCACCAACGCCTGTGCCTGCCACGCACTTCAAGAATTGCCACCTGATCACCGATTTAAAGCCAATAGCTGCCAAACAATACTGCCAGTGAACACTGATACCAGTCCGTCCCCGGACAGTTTTGAGTGTTTCTGTCTTACAACCAAAAGCCTTTGCTCAGTGTGGCCGATATAAGTTCAGCCTCTTTTTAAATAAAATTTTAATGACCTTATGTGTATGACAACGACAGCCTTTATGAAATAATATACAAGATATTTTTCTATGTAATTTTGTTTTCTATCTTGTAACTAAAAGCGTTTGTATCTTGTTTACAGATGTGTGATTGAGATGTTGTGCCATAATGTTGCTGTTGATTGTTTATGTGATTGAATTCATACACTGGAATGATGAAGATGTGCGAATAAATGATTTTGAAAAGGCAAAACAGTCACTTTTTGATATTAACAACAGCTCAATGCCATCTGCAGAAGTCTTCTTCTGTGCTCAGGTGCAATATTTCAGTTTTTGCATTTTAAAGTCACATTTGCACATGCAAAACATTACAAATGCAAATGTTAAACCCATAAAAGATGAACACATCTCGGGCAAATTTTAAGTTTAATTAATTTATGTACCTATTATGAGTTGATTATCACTACAAATAGTAGCACATCTCAGTGACCTTCAAGAAATGATTTATTTAAACTTTAGTAATGAGTTGAGTTTATAAAGAATCTGCTGGTTTATACACTTGAGATTTTGGGTGGTTTGGAAGAACGTGTTTCTTTCAGCAACTGAAAGAGACAAATGTACCGTTTGTAAAATTTACCAATGTTATGATAAAATCTGTCTAGGATATTTTTCACCCTTTCTACAATTACGGAACATGATTTCATTGAAACATATTACACAGAAATAAAGTACACATTCACGTTGTCTGTAAAACAATTATGTGATTGCAGATTAATTGAAGTTTAAGATTATGATGTCTGACAATAATGATATGTCATCAAATGGTTCAACATGTGCAAATGATGTTAATTTGGGTTTGCTTTAAAGTCATTGTCGTTCTTAAAGGTAAGCTTTTGTGTGGGCCTCTTGTTTCCATATAAGGGCCTAAAACAGAATTACTATTTGCATGTATTTACATGTTAACAAGATGAAAACAGGGCTACTGCTTGTGGTATTTTCTTAAGGTATGGCCAGTATTGGATAGGCCAAAGTGGTTGAATCTTGGTTGAATTTTTCTGATTTGAGGAAAATTACCTACTTTGCGCTTGTGTAATGTGCTTGATCTTTGCTCTGTTTACTGCAGGTGAAATCAAGTGATCTTTGGTCTGTTTTTTTAAAGCCGAGTTATCTGTAGTACTGTATAAGTTTAAATTCCTGTGAATTGACTAACACAGTGCCTACAGTGTGAAATACAAACACTAGGACATTGAATACATTTGTTTTTTTATTTATTTACATCTTTTATTATTTATTTCCAAATTAATATTTTTGAAAAAAAAACTGCTGTCAGGATTTAGGCACAGTGAAATATTAGCACTAAAAAGGCATGGACATAGTTAGATTCTCTTTCAAGCACTAAATTCATGGAAGTATTTCAATGAATCACGCAACAAGATAGTTGGGTAACAACAACCCAGCATACTGTTGGGTTTGTCCATGACCAAGCTATAGGGGTTGTTTCCTGGACAGAGATTACAAGCCAGGACAAGGCCTTAGTTTAATTATGAAACTAGTTTTAACCAACATGCCTTACTAAAAACATTACTTTTGTGCACCCAAAGGGCACTCATTTTAAGATACTGTATGTCAGTGCAAGTTATTTTCAGTTTGGACAGCTCTTAAATGTATTTTAGTCTAGAACTAGTCTAATCCCTGTCTGGGAAACCGCCCCATAGAGTGCTGCAGGGATAACATTTTGTGAGGTAAAATCTGAAGCAAGTTAGCATGTCTGGTTCTGTTTCCCCAAAGTCAATGTTTTTTTTTTGGGGGGGGGGGGGGCATTTCCTCATCAGGGAAGATGTTTTTAAATGTGTTAAATAAAGTTTGAAAGAGCTGTCGGAAGCTTGGTTTTGATGACGTTGATGTCAAGAGTCTGTGGTGTAGATCGATTGTAGCCTAAGGTTAGCTTTATATTTCTAGTCATTTCAATTAGACTGTAAAAATTCAAAACAAGTTGTGTTCATCTGTTTAGATTATCATCTTGGACAAAACGTGTAACACAAATCTTATTTTTTGTGATAATCCAAAACTATAGGAATGGACTCGATGGAACACTGCTAACTTGTATTGCATGTTTATAGATCCTCCTAAAATTTACACACTGCACCTTTAATTATCTGTAGAAAAACAATAGGGCCCTTTACCTTATCAGTGCTTGTGTCTTAATTTAGATGTCAAACAGGATCATATCGGTGGGAAGCTTGTCATTACAACAGATAGATAGTGCTGATCAAATCAGTATTGGATTAAAGATATGAGTCTACATCTTTTTCCTTGCTCTAAATATTTGAAGCAGTACAAGCACGGCCATTAAGAATATGGTGATTTCAGATCCTTCTCAATATAAGCGATGAGTAAAGCCTATGCATATATGTTTACAGATTATTAAAATGATCCTATATCAGGACAGTGGCAGCAGTATATTCAAAGGATCAAAGTTAAAACTCAAAAATGGACCAGTAATTATCCTCAATTTAGCTTATTATACGTGCAAATGTCAAAAAAGGTAATAGATAAAATAGTGAATAAACATGAATGTTAAAGTTCACATTATATTCAGGAAAGCAGTAGTAAAGGGAAGATTAGCGAAATCATAAATACAAGTTGGAAAAAATTATGGGACAGGAAAACAAAAGTCAGACATCTGTATAATTTTCAAAACAGGTTAGTAAAAGAAGAACAGGTTTTACTGACAGGAAATAATACTCAACTACAATTCTGGTTTAACTCATTAATTGTCATAGGTGGACACTACTTTTATACATAAAATTAAATGTTTAAGTATTTACATTTTATCAGTGTTTTTCTTTTGAAAACATACCTTCCAAAGCATATTATCATAATTTTTATTCCACTACAATTCATAATTTCAAGTTTTGGGTTTATATTTAATATTTAAGTACATTAATCTAGTATTTTTTACTTAATTAAAAGTATACTTTTGTACTTTTACTAAGAAAAGTAAAAGTACACAATTTTTATGTAATTAGTTATTAAATCAATTTGAATATGCAATATAAAGGAAATACAAAGTATGATTCTATGCTTTAGAATGTAGTGAACATTTTTTAGTAAAGTAAATTTTTTTCCCAAGACAAACACTCTGATAAAGCAGAGATGCTCTGAAAATGTACTTAAAATACTCAAGTAATGTCCACCTCGGATGAACAGTCATCCACTGGGATCATACCCAGATTAGGGGAGCCTTATCTGGAGGTGCCGGTCGTGATGGCCCATTACACCTAAAAATATTTATGCTATGATTACTGGAAATCGTATTGATGCTCTACTAATATTTCAATACTTAGTGTAGTTATAATCAATTTTTCTTCACCAAACAACACAGAAATTTAATTAATAATAATCACTATTAAAACTCATCAAATTATGGATTTAATTAATCTCTATCCCAGTATTTTATGTATTGTTATTCTTATTTTTCTTCTTTCCTTTTATGTCGCATTTGTGTATAGGTGTTTATGTATCTGTGATTGCTAAAACAAATGGTTAAACATAGGTAAACACCAAGAGGATTATGTTTATCTTATGATAAAGCTGAGAGCATGTAGGAAGTATTACATTTAATAAGTAATTTTTATATTAAACATTTTAAAATAGGCTCAATCAATTTAACCCTGTTAAATTTATAAAAGAACAGACAGAAATACAAAGAAGTATTTAATAATCCTAAAATAACAAGATTGGAAAATAGAATTCAAAGAAATTTATTACACAATATTTCCTTTTTGTTTATTTTCCCCAATTTTTTTAATGCTTTACCTTCCTGTGCAGTTGGTGGCGGTAAAACTCAAGAAGTTGTCTTATCAACCTCCATCAAACTCCAGGAGAAGAAGAAAAAGAAGACGATTGGCTGTGGTCTGACTGGGAACGCGCGAATTCTTTCATGAGTGATTGTGATTTGATTTGTCTTCAAATGTGATAATTTCGTAGGTGAATTATTCTCATATGAGATCTCACATAGATTGAGGTTTAATTGTTACAGAATGTTCAGCCCGACTTCAAACACTTTACCGTCATCAAACATCGAGACTGTCAGATCCCTTTTGGGTAAGTTAAGACAAACTGTCTGTGTCTTATATCATTAATGTACATGTCATTATTATTCATGATGTTTATTAATCATCTTTATTATTTAGTGTTTAAAGACGAACACTTAGACACAACCCAGCGCAGTCATCTGTCACTCATGTACATGTCATCAGCTCTGTTCATTCATCAACTTTGTTATTCGGTGTTTAAAGACGAACACTTACACAGAACATAGCGCAGTCATCTGTCACTCATGTACATGTCATTATTAGCACTGTTTATTCATCTATTTCATCTTTATTATTCATATACACGTTAGTCAGACTGTAATATTCTTTTTGTGTGTGTTTAGCACGCAGACCCATAAAGAGACACGGAGATGATGAGAAAGAACTACATGAGTCATGTGTCAACATGTTCATGAAACATCAGAAGACATCAGAATTTCTGCAGGAAATCACAGTGAGTCTGAAATTAGATTAATGTATTAGTCTATTGCAAGGAGTCTTTTATAACAAAGTACTTTTGAAGAAAGCAGGTTAAGCTATACAACCAGCATGACTAAAGCATTGTCTGGCAGTGGCGGCCCTCACTTTTTTTTTCTCTAGGGCGCTCGATGCAAAGCTCGTCACAACATGTATGTAGCCAGTCATATGTGTGGTTCGTCATTTCAAAATATGTGTTCTGCGCTTTGAGAGATCCTATGTGCATCACATGTCTTGTCAAAATGAGTGCCCGCTGCAGACGCGTCTAAAGGGTTTGTTTAAAGAGACGCTCACATTTGCCAGATACTCGCATAATCTTATGCGTAATCAGAGTTTACTGTTAAGGGAGTGTCTTGTGCATATTTTGTGAACGTGAGCGTCTCTTTATCATAAATAGTTTTGACGCGTGTGCAGCAGGCAGTGCCCGAGTGGTACTCATTTTCAGCCCTGGAGTTTCATGCCTTAAACCGGCCCACTTTAGTTCACAACTGACTATTAAAATTATATCATTCAACCCTCAGTAGTATAAGTCTGCAGTGTTAGGGCGCACTCACATTATCCAAACCAAACCATGCCCCAGCGCGATTGTCACCCCTCCCTACTCCCCCAGGTGCACGCACTCACACTGTACTTTTTATCGATCCGAGTCTGGGCGCGCTTTCGTCCTTAAGATGCGATTGTTTTGAAAAAAGCAGGAAGTAAAGCGCTCTCTCTTAACACTGGAACCCACCGAAATGATAAGTCTGTGTTTTTTTATTCGAAGTCGTTTGGTGCACGATTACAGACAGCCCTCTCACATGTCATCATGTTGCTTAGTTGATCTGTCACGTGTGCAGCTCGGAAATTCACGTAAACCCACTGCTCGCATCAAAAGGTTTTTACGGAGGCAGATGAATGTGAGTGGTCGTGCAACTGACTTCTTCACCTTTTGAATTGATTACTCTCACACCACAGCCTTCCGCGCCTGAGCCCAAGTGAACCGCGCTCCGGCCCACCTCTGCAACCCGGCCGCCGCGCGATTAACCAATCCGCGCCCGGGCACGGAACAGAGCGACCACACTAGTCAAACAAACCAGGCTTTGGGGGTCAAACGCGGCCGAGCACGGTTTGGTTTGGATAGTGTGAGTGCGCCCTTAGAGGTATTGCGGAGGATTTTCTTTTTCCGGGTGGATCATCAAGACAATTGGTCCTCCTAGTTGTCAATCAGGAGTGTTGTGCAATTGCATTTTTTTTAAAGTGCAGAAGGCGGTTCTTTTCTAAAATTCAAGAAAATCCTCCGCTACACCTTTAAGTTTAAGACAATAAAAATGTGTAATGTGTTTATGTACATTATAGCTCTATACTAAATATTGTTTAATATTTCACATGACTGTTTACCGAAGCTAAAAGGGGTCTCTTATTATGAAGCCCGGGCGGTGAGGCGGTTGTTGTTTTTGAGCTCGAATTGGAGCGAATGGTGTCGGTGGATGAATAAATAGAAAACGTTAAAAATACTGAAGTTTATTTTGTGTCATAATCGTGCAGCCCTACCATAAGACATTTTAATATTACTCAAGTAAACTTATTCAAAAACTTAAGGAAACAAATGTGTTTTCCTCTATATTTCTATTTTATACCCCTGATATACAATACATAAGCAAGATTTATCAAGTATGCATTGGAAACAAATGGAAAAAATCTGTATTTTATTTTTTGGTACTTAGATCATGTCTATTGCCAAATAACGTAGGCTAAGGTAGGCCTACATTGTGTTAAAAAAAGAACACATAATGGAACATACTTTTGATACTTTTCCAATAAACTGCCAAAAAAAAAACAGACCGGCCCACAGGGAATCCTCCCGGTTCTCCCTATGGCCAATCCGGGCCTGGCAGCAGGCACTTATTTTGACAAAACACGTGATGCACATGGTTCACATGGCGCAACAGCACACATTTTGAAAACAGAAGCAATACACATGACACTCCGAATACATATTTTGAATTTGCGCCTCTCGGATGAGCAATCACAAGCCATCACTGGTGGATGGCATTTCTCACAATGTCAGAATGTTGATTTATCACGATAACATGATTATTTTGGAGCTGCTTTTCCCCAGTGTGTGTACAATGTGTACTGTTTCCACTCTTCATGTCCATTTATAGACCAGTTCAAATGATGTAAACAACACTGGTCCAGAAACACTTCCTGTTACAGTTTGTGACAGTTATTTTTTTTATTTTACATATATTATTATCTTTAAGATGTTTGTTTAACTTCAGTTAATTCAGGTTTATATGTTCTGTTAGTTTATTTTATCCCAACATTTATCTAGTGTTAAAAACCGGAAACAGGAAGTGCTTCTGGACCAGTGTTGTTTACATCTTTTGAACTGGTCTATACAATTGCTTTTACTGGGTTTCATTGTTTTGTTGTCTGTGGTCCAGTTCTTCTTTCTTTAGTTACTGGTATTATATTCATATAAAATTCATATGAAGTTAATATGGTAACCAGTGTGTTGATAACTTTTAAGTGCTTGCGGTAAGTACCCATTACAGAATCATAGTAAGGCTTTCTCTACAATCCATTACTTCATTTAGCACACAGAGGCCAATTGCAGTTCATACATTTTTTTTTCTGGACAGCAGTGTGTGTGTTCAGACATTTGGAACAGTTGCCATTGCAAACAATTTTGTATTCTCTAGTGTTGGGTCCCAGACAAGTCTGTCCCTAACAACCAAATTCAAGTTGAGTCTGGACGAGTTATTTAAATTAAAAAATATTTGAAATTGCAAATGTAAACTGTTGCATTAATATTTTAACCTGTCAACCCATTAAACCAATGGCAATATAAAAAATGTAGGTCAAGATAGGCAATTTGAAGGCAGCGCAATTAGGGTTGGGTATCAAGTGCCATTTTAGAACCCGTTCCAAAAACAACAACAACAACCGGGAATCGATATGATGCACGCACCTGATTCTGACAGCAAACAGTACATTACACTCGGGACAATGACTGACCGCAGCAAACGTTCAAAGTTTGGTTAAACTTTGTGATAAAAGACTGCAGTATTGCCAAATGCCAATATTAGCAATATCAGCATGTCACACTGTACAAAACACAGATTTACCTTGGAATTAAAGTGCCCGTATTATGAAAAACTCACTTTTTCTGGGTTTTGGGGTGTTATTTTGTGTCTCTGATGCTCCCACACGCATACAAACTTGGAAAAAAATCCATCCATGCTGTTTTGAGTGAGATACAGGTTTCTGAATGTCCTCTGCCTTGAGTCTCAGATTGCGCGAGTTAAAACTCAGCTCCGTTGTGTCGTAACAAAAAGTTTCGTCACATTCAGTTTGAATTTTCCCGCCCACCACCCCACTCGCAGGTCTCCACCCACCAGGTAGCTAGAGAGCATAGAGCAGTCACTTGAATGAGACCCTCTGTGCTGTTATCATGTCTCACGGAAATAACAGCGCTATTTGGATATTATGGATTATACTTCCACCTACTTTTAAAAACAAAGTTTTAACGCGTGGTTATTGGAACCCGGAGTATTTTATATACAGTGTGTTACGACGCAAACAGTCCTCAGATTGTAGGCGATAAGACCTTCATGCGAAATCTGATGTAAACAACAGACTATGTATCTATATTTCACGGATTATAAGCATTTGTGGACAAAAATGGTAATTGGATGTATTTTATTGGACTTTCATGGATCATTCACACATCTGAAACAGACTGGATTCGATTCGCGATCGCGTTGTTTCATCATTAAAGGTAAGAAGTCACGTTATATTTTGCATGTTGTCATCTTCTGTCACAAAATACTACATTTATGATGCTAGAGCTAAAAGCTTTTTGCCAAACTAACCGAGACCGTAACTGTTACGCCCCGGCTTTTCTGACGAGGTGAGCCTCTAATAACTTTACGGTCCGCATAGATATATACACGGTCCGGACCTCCCGCTAGCTTCTAGCAATTAGCATGCGGTCCACAAGCAGTATACATCCCCCGCCAGGTCTTAATTTCTGTAATTTGCGAAAATAATGCGTTTGAAAATGTTTATAACGGGAATATGTTAGTATTGTCCAGGGAAAACGAGTGTATTGTTCAGACTGCTACATCACAATTTACGCTGGAATCTTTGTGTGTCATGATGAGTTTGACACACCGAGACCGGGCCTTACAGCCCCGGCTTTTCTGACGATGCTAACCCCCGAGCCTTATAACTTTACGGTCCGGACCTCCCGCTAGCTTCTAGCAATTAGCATGCGGTCCACAAGCAGTATACATCCCCCGCCGGGTCTTAATTTATGTAATTTGCGAAAATAATGTGTTTGAAAATGTTTTATAATGGGAATATGTTCGCATTGTTCAGGGAAAACGAGTTTGTTGTTGTGACTGCTAACGTAACATCACAATTTACTCAGGAATCATTGTGTGTCATGAGTTTCTTCTCCTGTAGTGTACTTATTAGTGATACTTTTCTGCATGATTTGTCTGTTGGCAACATAAACCGTTAATAATAATAATATATAAAATAATAATACAGTATTGTCTGTACTGATCACGATACCACTGAGCACGCGCACGGGGACATGACGTTAGTAGTGGGGCGTGATCAAAGGAGCAGTAGCTCATAAATATGTAAGACTAGCTCAAAACGGCACAATCTGAACTGCCCTGAAACAGAGGCTACTAGAGATGGGTAACAATCTTTTCCTACAAGCTATTTCGAGCAAACAACTTTTGAAACATGCTTGATGGAACTCATACTCCTATATAACTTGTGGAAAAGCAGTCATAAGATGGGCACTTTAAAGCAGCATACTTTACTTTTTAAAACTGACATCTCTTTTGTAAGACAAATAAAAAATAGGCAGCTACAGGACAACATAGTTTATTTAGTATATAGTCTTCTGTAGTGTCACACATTCAACGTAAGAAATACGCACATGACATCAAAGTACCGCAATAACTATTTGAGAAATCATGAGGAGTCTGATTTCAAATCGCTCTCACCGCTTTTCACATCTACGGTTGAAAATGGACTAGACACTTGCGACTGCCATGTCACGTCTAAAAGGCCTATTACATTGTGAACAATTACAATGTATCTACGAGCAGCTTATGGCTGCATGCTTCCGGTTCAACAACATGACACACCCTCACATCTTTTATTTAACAGCATTTATTGCATATATACAGTATCACACTGTCATTGCAGTTATTCATTATCACAAAAGTATTGATATTTAAAGTGTTGCCAGTTTAAACTTTATAAGCAATTTTACTCATATGTGCACTAGTGGTCAACCGATATGTGTTTTTTTTTATGACTGATGCCGATACCGATATTAAGACACTTACCACAATGGTTGTTTTAAGTATGTAAAAAGTCTGTGATTATGTTTCAGTATACTGGATCAGTGCAAGTGATAGCCTAGCTGGTGTCTGTGATTATTAATGGTAATATATACAAAGAATGCAATGTTTTATTTTCATTTAATTATACTTAAAAACTCTGGACCTCTGAAGATGAAACAAGTTACAGCTTTTGCTGGCTTATATCGGCATTGGTTGTCGGCTAAAATGAGTTGAAAATTATTGGTATATTAGAAATCAGCAAATATCCAATACTGTACATCTGTACTATAGGTGTGTTCACGCCATAACGTAATCAACATCAGTTCAAGATTTTAGTGTGTAAAAAGCATTCGCGTCCTCATAGAGTTCATAATTACAGCTTGAAGACTAAGTTGTCTAAGAGCTACAACTTGTACCACATGACCACTGCAACCTAACGCAGAAGCACTTTATACACTTTTCACAATTGTTCATTGTTCCAAAGCAGCTTTACGTGACATGGAAACAAAGAAAACACAGAACAGCAAGCAACAAAAGCATGGCCCTTCCTCAGCTTAGCCGGCAATGCCAGTTCTCATCTGACACGTTACAGCTGCAGTCCATAACAGAGGATAGAGACACTATCAGTGTTACTGATTGCAGCAAAACATCATACTACTGTTACAGTAATGCCTTTATATACAGTAAAAAGTGGAATTGTCGTTTAAGTTATTTTCTTAAAGGACACCAAATATGCAAAGAACAGAAAAACTGTCTGATGTCTTTTCAGTTTAAAAGCAACACAACAACGAATCCTAAAATCAGGCACTCACTGAGATTTTGTTTAATACACACCATTTGTCATTTGTTAGGCCCTAAAGATTATAAGCCAGGAACACAAGCCTGTCAACAGTCTCTCACTTCAACAGAGACCGGTGGCATGTAAAAATTTTGTCATCAAAGCTAAATGTCCTTTCTGGAGGAGCACTTGTGGCCAGGATACAGAGATATTTCTGGGCCAGTGTAGCCACCCTTGGAAAATTAGCTTGGTGCAGCCCTCACCAGTCCAGTGGGTCAGTCTCTCAATCATCCTGAATTGTCTGCAGGTAACTTTTTTGCTCCACTTTGATGGTTTCTCTGTCAGTGAGAGCAGCTGTGCCATCTGAGGAGGCCTTTTTGAAAAAGCTTCCCAGGCTCCGTTTTACCTTCATTGATTGCCTCTAAACAGCAGCTTCAGCACCATCAGCTGCAGCTTCTGTGCTTGTGTGTGGGAGTGGCTCTCTGACTTGCAGGTTACACCTTCAACAGTGACAGAATTTCTGCTACCACTCTGGACTTTATGAATGACCAAGGAGGCCATATCCAGCAGGTCAACCGTTTTTGGGTTTGAGTACTTCTCGTTTAAGTACTCTAGGATGACTCTTTTCATGTCCTTGGTCAGCTCTGTGTCATCATCAACTGCAGCAAGCACAGTGTTGTTGAAAAGATGGAGAATAGGTTTGATGTACAACACACTGACATAATCTTCTCCAGACAGCGCGTCTGTGAATTCCATCAGTGGGTCGAGGGTCCAGCTTATAGATTCCAAGACATCTGTATCTTGCCAAGTGGGTACCAGGTGTTTGGTTTTCATGTCTGCTTTCAGTACCTGTGATAGGGCCTTCTCTGGATCATCATCTGGCGTGACCCCCACCTTGTTGGTGTTTCTGTGATGAGCCGATGAAAGGGAAGATGGTGCTCTGCCTGGGCTTTCTTCAACTCTTTTCTTCTTTTCCAAGAGTATGAAAAGGCACTCACAATCTTCTTGCATACGCCAATAAGCATGGTCAATTCGGTGGGGTCTTTCACACTTTTTTCTGTTGACAAATTTATAAGATATTATTAGTTAATTTCATCTATAATCTCTCTCTCTCCTTACACACAATGAACAACTATCATTACAACTATTGAAATGCTTGATTAGGATTGAATGAAAATGACTTAACACCAATGCAACATTAAAGGAACAGTATGTAAGAAATTTATATCAATTAATCGTAAAATGGCCCTGATATTTCACTAGACATTAAGAAATCATTTTTATTTCAAATACTTATATCACTGACAACAGTGGTCTGGCCAGGATATTGTCATTTAAAAAGTGGAGTTGGAACCCCTTAACTGATGTTTATGTTGTCATTTTGTGTATTGGCCACCAGTTGTGTGATTGCAGTACCAGTTTTAGCCACAAGTTTTGTGATTGCAATACCAGTTTTGGCCACAATCCTACATACTGTTCCTTTAAAATAGCATTGGGTATACAACTGAACAGAAGCAAATTCTACAGCTCTAAACACAATTGCAATATTACTGTGCAGTGATATAGGCAAATATTACAGTTAGTGCTGCACAATTAATCGCATCGCAATCGCAATGTCAGCCTGTGCAATTATATGACAGCAAAATGTTGCAATTATATTAAATAAATAAATGTGTGGACTTGTGAACACAAACTTTCTGATAACAGTTTGATGATTTTTCTTGCTGTTTAAAAAAAAGAAAGAAAAATGAACAAAAACGGCAATGCACGTGTGGCATGCACGTGTGTGGTGTGCTTCGTCACTTATACCAGAGCGAAGATGGATACAGAGGAGGTTTACAGTGATCTGGTAGCTAAAAAAAAACTCTATGTCTGTTGTATGGCGGTATTTTGGATTTAGGATTACTGACACTGAGCTGTTGCTACATCACGTGGCAATACGAAAACATTTCTAGTTTTACAAATACACATTTTAGCTAAACTGTGTGTGGATATTCTTTAAAACCCATCAAGTTGACTCATGATACCATTTAGTATAATCGCAATCGCACATCGCAATTTTAGCATCAATAACCGCAATGGGAAAAATTACCCAAATCGTGCAGCCCTAATTACAGTATAATGTAATGATATATATATATATATATATTAAAATATTATGCATATGCACAAAATGATTTAAACTTACTTTGTGTATTTGGTGTAATACAATGTGTTCGTGTGGTTTATGGTTAAAAAAATCATTATTTTCCACATACCATACATTTTTTTAGCACCTCTAAGTCCCGCCCATCTAAAACAGGTCATTTGGTACAAAGCTCATCGTTGTTAGAAAGCGCGGTGTCAACGGGTGTGAACTGATTGGCCAGCTATCCAGTGCGTTGTGATTGGCCGAATACCTCAGTAACGTAATCGGAAATATGACGCTCCTTGCCAAGTTTTGGAAGATGAGCTCCCAAAACAATAGTGAAAGCCACGAGATACTATCATATTTAGTACTACCTTATCAACACGAGCCTGAATTGGACCCAGAAAACACGGATGGCTAATCTATCAACTTTACCAGCGCGATGTGAGCAGAACGTAACAGATGGTAAGGAAAGGATACTAAAACATAAACCATGTTTGCATTTGTGAATGTAGAAACAACAAACAATCACTAATCTGCACTTCTCAAATCTCGCGTTTGGATCATCATTAGGAAATGCATTAAAACACAGGCGCGTCTCTGCTTAAAACTCGTCTTTGAATCGTCAGTGAGGAAATTTATTAAATATGAAAACATCGGCTACTTACAGGATGTCAGTGTGGTTGCAAAGTTACAATTGCTCCACCTTTTAGACGAAGCCTTTGTGTACATCCAGCGGTTGTACTCCGCGATGTTTAGAAAGTAATCCTCCTTAAAATGTGCAGCACACAATCGAACATTTGGGCTGTAATGTTCTGAAACAGTGTTGTAAATAAAACCTAACCACTGGTTTCTTAATGTTTACTCTGTTGGAATGCCAACCAAAGTAGTTTTGCAACGAAACACAGCGTCTGCTCGACATGGCGGAAAAAACAATACTACAGCATGATTGAAAGTTACACCCTCTATCTTTGCGTATATATGAGGGCTGTGTTATAAAAATGTTCAAACCAGTATGACGTCTAACTGCATGGGCGTGTTAAACGAGCCGTTTTAGGTGGGCGTGGATGAGGCTTCACGTTTAAAAAGAATATCTCTTTGAATTTGAAACTTTCATTTTTGCAACTTTACAGATCTTTTATGTTCACAGACATAATTTAACACTCTAAAAACAAAGGAAAACATGCAATCTGACAATTTGACCCCTTTAACCGAGGGGCAACCTTCTGATGTCTCTGATGAAGTGATTTAAACCGCAAATAAATGTGTTTACATCCTGGTACAAAATTAGTTTTTGGTCTGTATAGCAAATTTTGCCCTTCATGACAACTGTAAGAGGGGTTTATTTTTTTGTTACTCATCCGTTTAAATGATATTAAAAGTTACGTTCTTCCTTTACCCATTTTTAAACCCTAAATGCAGCCCAGGGGCCTCATTTATAAACGTTGCGTACACACAAAAGAAGGCGTACGCCACTCTCTACGCAATAGTTGTTATTTATAAAAAGCAAACTTGACGGGAAAATGTGCTGTCCGTCACGCAAGCTCTGACCCAGGCGTACGCACAAAAACGGGTGAAATGAGAAATGGCGACACTGTCGGCAGATGGAAGAAACACGTGAAAGTGACAACACTGCCTCTCATAAATAACATGAAGACTTCACAAAGCAAGTCTTACAATTAACAGCCTTACACGAACACCCGTTTGATCGATCAGCAGTGAAACAAAAAAATTAAGAAATCGAAAATTACAACAGAAATTCAAATGAACACATATTTGCTAAAAGAAAAGTGAAATATGTTCTGCAATAATATTGGCATGTTGTGCAATTCATCCTCATAAAGAATATAGTTCACAGAACGAAATAATGTACAAAACTGATATTCTGGCGGAGCAGATATAGATGCAATTACATAGACAGATAGATAGATAATTAAGGAGATATATAGATAGATAGATAAATAAATAGATAGATGTATTAATTGTCCACTGGGGAAAGTTGTTTTCATAGTAAACCATATCTTCATAATCTACGGAATTATGGTATTCATGCATATGCCTTAAGTGTGTTTTATTTTTGATAAAACAATGTATGGCGTATGTCTAAACCGTTCAGAAAGCAACAAGAAATTACATTTGCGCTGAACAATGTCCCCTTTCCGCCACCCGTGGCAGACACACTCTGGCGATGGAGTGCTAGACGTTTTTGTGCCTCGACTTTGATGTCCGACCATTTCTTTATTTCGGCCACGGTCCGAGGTTGTGAGGCTACAGCATTTACGGAGTCTGCCACCGTTTGCCACTCAAGTGCCTTTTTTGGCATTAGTAATGCCCACACTGTGCCCTCCAAAAAACATTTTTCTCCTCTTTTCCACCTCGCCAACGATAACTTTTACTTCACATTGAGTGAAGTTACGTTTTTTTGATTTCCTCTCTGTGTTTGCCATGATTTCGCAATCAATGCATATTAACTTGTGGGCGTTTCACGGACTATTTATGGACAACTATGGGCGTGTCATGAAGCCGCAAAAGCTGTGCTACATTTAGAATTGATTGTGATTTATTAAGGGAAAAATGCGTAGGATGTGCGTGCACACGGTTTTATAAATCCGATTATTTCTGTGCGTACGCGCGTCCTATGTTTCTTTCGTACGCCACTTCTGACGCAAATCCTACGCAAAGTTTTATAAATGAGGCCCCTGGACTGGAGTTGTAAGATATTTTGTAAGCAACTGTTTGTGATTTCACCTGTGCTGGTTCAATGGCCCATTAAACCTCCCGTTCTGTCTCTGATTTTGAAGCTTTGATTGTGTTTATAGTGGGCAATATAACATGTGTTCACGTGTAAAAAACGCTGTATTTTTCACACAATTTACTTATCTGTATAGCGCTGTTTTCACTGTCCTCAAAACAGGCTGATGTCTTCCTTGTTATGTGAAGTCCCTCCTTCAGAAATACGTAACAAGTTCTGATTGTGTAGTTTGTTTAGTGTGCTGTGATTCGATAGCAGCTTAGCTTAGCAGAGCCATTTGAGCCAAAGCTGGTGACTGACGTATTCATGTGGGCGGAGTTTAGTCAATTAACTGTTTTACTGACGTCATTAAAGCAGGAAATAGAGGGCAAGTCCAAACCGGCCGTTCGTTGTAGGCTTTTAAAGAGGAATTATATTGAAGAAAATATATCGCCTGGCAGTGAACTTTGAGCTTTAAAGCAGACATATCATGCTTTTAAATCTGTCCTTTTTACATATAAATCATCTATTTGTGGTCTATATAAAGCAAAACTGCAATGCTTGGGTCTGAATTCATCATTATTATAGCCCCACAGGCCCCCTTTCTACCCCTTTTCTGATGTGCATCTGAGAGCAACTCGTTTTGGTACTGTCTTTTTAAATGCACGTCATACCCTGCCCCCTCTCCAGGTTGCAGAGGTGACACTCGGTTAAACTCCACCCCGTTCGGCCATTTTTGTAGTTTTATAGCAGAGATACGATTATCTAGCGGCACAGAAACTTTTTATTCACTCGTTATTCACAAAATGTCAACAACGGAAGACTTGTCCATCCAGCCTTATATGTTCGCGCCAGAGTCGGAAATGGAGCGAGATGAAAATGAAGACGACGAAGCTGCAGAACAACGTCTTCATATGGAGGTATCGCAATGGTGTGTTAATGCCGTTTGTCAAACCGAAGGCCGCAGCCTCCGGAGGTCGCATTTCTAGGCTGCATACGTCATCAAGGCTGTCTTATTCTTAGTTAATTGTAAGTTGTTGTAATATGCTATAACTTAATCCCGGGTTGATGACCACATGCGACATCCGCAGGCTGCAGCCTTCGGATTGAGAAACAGCACTGCTAAACCATGACCACCGTGTTCTTTAAAGTTATTTACAGCTTACCGAAGTGCTCTGCTCATCGTCTCCAAAGATAGAAGCAATTGACCCCTCAATCAGACGAAGTCTATCGGCAAATCCTACGTTATACTGGTGGAGGTTGGTGAAATAGTTATCCTTGAAGTGCTTTGCGCACAAAAAAATGACATTTCCGTGAAAAATAAAACTCAACCAGGCACAGGTTCAACAACCGAACATTTTGATTTACTCTCTCGTAACTTCTGCATCCTTGAGCTTGGACTACAATATCGCAGCGAGAAATTGAAAATGGCGGATTGCTCGTAGTGTTGGGCTGGGAGTCGATGTCCTTATTTGGCAGTTCCGCTGCAAATACTGTGACGTAATTTTTCAAAAAATGTAATAGATAATAGAAAAATCAGAACAGGTTGGAAAATATGACCAAAACAGAATAAAAAAGATATCAACAAAGCACCTGAAGAGACTAATTTCAACTTTTATGTACTTCTAAACACTATAAATATACAACAAAATGCATTTAAGAGCTAAGAAAGTGGATTTAGCATGATATGTCTCCTTTAAAATTTTACAGGTATTATTTATGCTATTATAGCAACATTAAACACTAACTAGGGTTTAAAAATGGTATCAGGAAGAACGTGACCTTTAAATCCCAGTTTTTATGGGTGATGCACTTTTTATGTCTGTTTTATTTCTGAACTACAGTATAAAGCACAAACAACTACAAACAACTACACATTGATATTATTATTGACATTTACATAATAGATCCTTGGGAGCAATGATCACAGTGAATTTATGTCCCAAAGCTCAAAGCCCATCTAAGTTGTTTCAGCTCTACCTATAAATACTGAACTCTCAGAACATTTCATACTTCCTGTTTTGCAAACCTACATACTTCCTAAAATTACCATTAACATTGAAATGCTATCTTGCATCTTTGTCGACCTGGGTATGCACTTGCTATGCACTGTCTAATCCTCTCTAACAGTTAAACAATCATCAAAAAAAAAACGAATAAGCATTTTTGAGTAAAATAGCAAATGAACAGATACAATATATGAATAATAAAAATAAACAATAAAAATTTCCAGTACAATGTATACATAACTGAATGTTGTTCTGTCATTTACAGTCACATGGTAACCTTAGCTGTGGCAAATATGAGCATCTGGATCTGAACACGGACATTCAGTTTTCTGCTCTCGGTGAGATTTGCATCTTCATTACACTTGTGGTTACTTCATCTCAATTTTCATTACATGTCTGTAATACAGTCAGCAAAGCATCAAAGTTTGTGGGCGTGGTTTAATGAAAGTAAATACTGGTTATTAACTATTGATTGACCCCTCAAAAAATCACTAGTCAACATGTAAATTTGTTTCTAGAAAACATTTCTCAAACTGGTAATAATATATATAACATTAATTTAATTATTAACATTTTTGCAGATTTTGCAGTACATTTACGATTGAATTGTGTTCTATGTAATTTACGTACAGTACATACATGTGTTTTTACACCACCATCATGAGTCTCTTGTGCTCCCTGCACAAAACAATAACACAGCTCAAACCATAATGTCTTCTTTGTGAACAAGTGACTATTATGAATCTTTCAAAATAATTACGTGTGATTCAAAATCCCAAGCAAGTTAAGGGTTGTCTCACTATTGATCTTCAACCACTGAAAGGATGACAGTCCTGAGTCTGACTAAGCTTTTGTATCAAGTGTTTTTTAAATTGTTGGGCTCTTTAAATTTTGACTTATGTTTGTTCAGTGTTCTTCTTCTGTCATTGTGTGATTTGTTTTCTATATGTTAACTTTCAGAGGAGGAATTACGAAGGCTATCGGAACAGATGAAGGTTCCAGTTGAGCTCCTGTCAGTAAGACTTCTGTATGAAAACCTTCAGAAATTAAGCACATTTCCTGACAGAGGCTTTAAAGGCATTTTGCTCGACTCCACACTGAGAGTATGTGTCTGTTCACACATAAATTCAGTTAAACTGAGGATTTTCTGTTGGATATATTATTGGATATAAAATGTGTTTGAACAGGCTGATGTGAACAAATTATTGAAGACCATGCAGAAACTTCTGTCTGCTGGAATGTTGAGTCCTGAACTTCTGTGGCAGGAGTGCTCAAAACTTCAGGTGTGTTTGTGTCTACATGAAATTCTGGCTTTAGTTCAATATCAGCTCAGTATTGATGCCAGTTCACTTAAGCTGCCCAGATAAAATTAACGAAAGTCATAAAATCTGTTTGCAGGTGAAGTGTTGATGATATGTTTTACTCTTGTTTGTTATGCAACAAAAACATTTACTAAACTAATACTTGGTTATTAGCTGCGCAAATTGTGCGATTAAGCTTGACATGCTTCTACATGAATTATGGTGAAATGCCACTACATCCAAAAGCCAGAGGGCGCTCCCGTGCAAAAACTCAATATGCGTTGCGACAGCTCCAGGTAATGCCTATAAGCATATTCTTAAGCAAATCTTTTTAGGTATTTTGATGATAATAAAAATATTTAGAATTATTATTTTAACGAGTGTTGTTATTAGGGATGCACCGATACCGATACTGGTATCGGGTATCGGCCTTGATACCACATTTTCTAAAGTACTCGTACTTGTTAAAAGTCCCCCGATACCTGGAATCGATACCACGGTCTGAGGAATGTCTATGTTTGAGCGGCGTGTAAGGGGTTAATGCCTCTGGTGTTGTCCAAAGAGGCAGAGTTTACAACAAACTGGAAAACTAGTCCTTTGTTTTTTTGTTAAATTATATGTCTAAAGCTGTTACCTGTAAATTTAAATCATGTTTTTTTTATTAAGTACTCGGTATCGGCAAGTACTGAAATCCAAGTACTCGTACTTGTACTCGTATTCCAAAAAAGTGGTATCGGTGCATCCCTAGTTGTTATAAATGACTCAAAATCACAGTAAGGACTTTCTAAGAGCCATAATACATGAAAGAGCTGTGCATAACATCGCCTTTGCGATTCAGCATCAATATCAGACAGGTATTAGTAGTATAAATCGTGATTGGTTAAACGCAGTGGTCACATTTTAAGTATGCATTCCATACTTGACAAACATCTTACTTTCTTCCTTTTTGGTATCATAGCACAGACGTGTATAAGCTAATAGGGGTTTTAATGCTGTTTAAGGGTGTATTCACACCAGTTCACTTGCTTTAGTCCGGACAAAATAAAATGTTTTTTTTTTTGTGCGGTTCGCATTCACACTGCCCTTTTTGCAAGTGAACCAAAATGGGTAAACAAAACCACATGTGTATTAAGGTCATTCATTCATTGGACAAATTATCAGGTGGAGGAAAGCAGGAAGAGCAAAATCATGGATATAATTCTTAATGCAATATTTGTTCTGTTACTGATTGGGTGTTATCAGCAGGTAAACTATATATATAACTATAAACTATATAACTATAAAATCTAGACACTATATTGAAGAGCACATACAATGTCATCTAAATGATATTATAATATAATATTTTGCAAAGACAGCATGTTCTGAAAGTTGCGCTGTGCAGAAGACGGATCAGGTATGAAGTTATCAGGCTTTTGCGCCACACAGATAGAGAGAGATGCGCTGCGTTGCTTTCATTATTCATACAAATAGCTATTCAGACAGTGGTCTATAGCAGGGGTTCCCAACCTTTTTTGTGCTAGGGACCAGCATATTCATAAAAAAAATTCCAGGGACCAGTTGTGAATTTGAATGCCTCAATTTTAAGATGCATCGTTTGAAAAACAGTAACAGCCTATCATTTAATTGCATATAATGAACTAGGTGGCAACAAAGGCTATACTTGCATGCATATCTTTTAAAACTTTCAGACCGGTTCACAAAATGTTTCCCTTTTCTCCCATACAATTAGGTCTACTTCAAAAGCAACTTACACAGCACTCACTCACTAGCGGGTGGCAGTAATGGCAAATTGTATGTTAATACCAGTTTTACCTGTCCAATCTCTCCAGAACCACTAAAGACAATCACTTCAACAGCAACTTAGTGTTTTCACTTACCAACAGGTGACAACAAAGACTAACTGTATGAAAATAAGAGCCAGTTTCAACAGTCAGACAGTTTTAGAATACAATATCAAATACACAGTATTTTTGTTCAGCCTAATCACTAATCAGCCAATAATTTTTAAAAGTATTAAATTAGAGATTAAGCTTTAACCTTTAACAAAAAATACCAGGCCAGACCAATGAGAACAAAACTATTTTAATGTGGAAAAAACGCACGCATTCAAAACAACGCAGAGCGTGCCGGAGTCATGTTTGGGATCATTTTACACTATATCATGACTATAAGTTTGCGTGTTCATTCTTAGCTTTTGGTAAATGTAAGTTATAATATTGTGTTTATTTTGTGTATCTGATTTATCTTATGATAGGATGCATTTGGTTAAAAATGAATGCAGAAAGTGTTACCTGGTGATCCGCAGCTTCAGCGCGTGGAGCTCAAACGGCACTGCATGACTAATAATGACTATTGGGACTATCATATTAAATAACATTATAAAGAGAACAATGTTGTAATAAAACATTGTGAATTATTTTGGTTTATTTGCCGTGTCGCGTTGTTTCGAGGAAGAGCGCGTCCACAACATGAGTCATTCTGAATGGCACATAACTTAGTTCGAATTCACTTGTGCATTCTCTTAATTTTGTGCATATATAATTTGTAATGTTATGTTTATTTTGTATATATCTGATTAATATCATCTAGTCAGGATACGTTTATTTGCGTTAAATAAAGCGCTAGCAATGCTCCAGTTTACTGGTATCTATTTAACGCACGCACCTCAAACAACAATGCACAGCTAATAATAGCGATGAAAACACTATTTTATTACTAAATTGTTGTGAATTTATTGGTATTTGTTATTTTCAGCACGTTGTTCCAGGAAGAGCGCATCCACAACAGTCAAAATAATATTTTTAAATTAATTAAATATAAAAAGTAGCTATATTGTTTGAAATTGTTATTTACTGATATTTCTATTTTGCAAAATTGAAAATTAAATAGAAAATATAGACGGTTTCATCGGACGCACGTGATACACGTCTGGATCCGAACCTTACTTCCGGTTTCGTTTTTTTAATGTTCTGACTAGTTGCTAAACTCGTCGAAAATAACAAATGTTTTGGTTTCCTAGGTAATCTATGTGTTGTTTTGTTTGCTTGTTATATAAATAAACTATGTTTAAAGAACTTTGTTGTTATTTATTATTAGCGGAGTTTACCGGAAGTTACGTGCGGACCGCGACAGCGGCTTGTTTATGTTGTTACTGCTGAAACGGTCTATACTTTGGGGACGGGAGTTATATGAATATGTAATGCGCATTTACTCGTTGATTTATTTGTTGAAGCCCGCTCATCTCTCCACATACTTTTCTGTCACTTCAGGTGCACCGCGCTTAATTTGTAGTCCGCAAGGTGCTCAAAGAAACACATTTTAATTGATTTATTGTTTATGTTTTGGATTAAATAACATTACATGTCATAGCATTTAAAAAAGATTATTATTATTATTATTATTATTATAAAATATAATTCTGGAAATATTCTGGGAATATTTCAAGGCCCGGCACTAACGGGTCCACGGACCGGCACTGGACCGGGGGTTGGGAATCACTGGTCTATAGCCACGTGATGTGTTTATTTTATGTTACTAACACCCAAAGTTTATAAATAAAATAATTGTTCAAACACAATTATTTCAGTCCCTCCAGGATTTCACAATTTATTTTTGCGATCAACAGGACGGTAATTTGGCGGCAGTAATTTTCAGAAATTTGCGCTATATATATAATAATTCTCTCTAATTATGATAACAATGCTTGTATAATATTAAATTAGAAGTTCTCAAGTAATTAAATAATTAAGTAAACAGTGAGTGCTATATGCTAATAAGAACAGATGAGTAAAATGAAAATATGACAAATAAATACTTTCAATTCAATTTTATTTATATAGCGCTTTTCACAATTGTTAATTGTTGCAAAGCAGCTTTACATGAGTAGATGTAGAGGAGAACATTGAAAATCAATACATAGTATAAGAAGTAGAATATAGCGGCTAAGGATAAAAAACCGTGTAAGCGAGCATATTAATAATGTAACGTATACAGTAAAGTGCTAAGTTAAGCCAAAGTTGGCTGACTCTCCCTGGGACTAAAAAACCCCCTAGGAGAAAACCCAATGGGAAAAAATCCTAGAAGGACAAAAAACCCTAGGGAGAAATTAATATTTATATTTATAATAAATAGACACGGTAGGGATAGGAAGCGGGTAAGCGGATTAAACTGGTTCAGCCGGTGGCCGTTGGTCGTGCATCGGTTGGGCGTCACGTTGAAGGACATCCAGTAGATCAGTGGTGCGATGACCTTCACAGCAACAGGAACTGGGTCTGTTTGTCTCATTGTCCTCAGGGTCGAGGACGAGACAGGGAGACAAAAACAGAATTCTATTAGCGTAGGGGCCGTTCGCATGTAATGCAAGTGTCATACATTATAGTGGTTTAATTCAGCTCGGTTCCAGACAGGCTAACTATTGCGGCAAGAGTAAATTACCCGTATGAGGTATGTGAGTGCTTTATTCTAGACAAAATAACTACTGCGGGAAAAGTACATTTACTGGACATTCTATGTGAATGCTTTGTTAAAGAAGAATGTCTTAAGTTTAGATTTAAATTGTTCGACTGTGTCTGATACTCGAACATTATTTGGTAAATCATTCCAGAGCTTAGGGGCTAAGTAAGAAAAGGATCTACCACCTTTAGACACTTTTGATATTCTAGGGATAATTAAGTAACCCGAATTTTGTGATCGCAGTTTACGTGGTGGATTATATTCTGATAGTAGTTCTTTAATATACGAGGGCGCTAGGCCATTTAAGGCTTTGTAGGTGATTAGTAATATTTTAAATTGTATGCAATATTTAACTGGTAGCCAGTTTAAAGATGGCAGAATTGGACTAATGTGGTCATACTTTTTAGATCGAGTAAGCACTCTTGCGTTTACCTGATTTGCATGGCATCCCCCGAGTAACGAGTTACAATAGTCTATTCTAGAGGTCATAAAAGCATGGATAAGCTTTTCTGCATCTGATGCAGACAGCATATGGCGTATTTTTGAGATATTTCTAAGATGGAAGAATGCTGTGCGGCAGACGTTGGAGATATGACTATCGAAAGATAGATTGCTGTCAAACATTACGCCTAAATTCTTAACCGTGGAAGATGGCACCACCGTGCAGCCATCTATGGGCAACTTGTAATCTGACATATTATGTTTGGAGCGATTTGGTTCAATAATAAGTATCTCTGTCTTATTGGAGTTTAGCATAAGAAAGTTATGTGCCATCCAGTCCCTAATATCACTAATGCAGTCTGTTAGCTTAGCAAACTGGTGGGTTTCGCTAGGATGTGACGAGATGTAAATCTGGGTATCATCCGCATAGCAGTGAAAACTTATGTTATGTTTCCTGATAATGTCTCCTAGAGGTAACATATATAACGAGAATAGGATAGGGCCTAGAACTGATCCCTGAGGTACACCGTATTTAATGGGGGAGTGATAGGATTCTTCCTCATTTACATAAACAAAGTGATATCGATTGGTTAGATACAATCTAAACCAGGCTAACACCTGACCACTGATGCCAACATAGTTTTCTAGTCTATTGAGTAGGATTCTGTGATCTATTGTGTCAAAGGCTGCACTAAGGTCTAGTAATATAAGGATTGAGATTTCACCACGATCGGATGTTAATAGGAGGTCATTTGTAACTCTAGCAGCGCTGTCTCTGTGCTATGGTGGGGCCTGAATCCTGATTGGAACTTTTCATATGTATTATTATTCGCTATGAATGTGCGTAGCTGGCTTGCCACTACTTTTTCTAATATTTTAGAAAGAAAAGGTAGATTTGAGATTGGTCTAAAGTTATTAAGATCTCCCTGGTCAAGGTTTGGTTTTTTAATGAGCGGTCTAATAACTGCTAGTTTGAAAGCTGCTGGAACGTATCCTAATTCTAGCGATGAGTTAAAGAGATTTAGTACCGTGTCGGACACTACATGAAATACCTCTTTTAGTAATTTTGTGGGAATGGGGTCTAATATACAGGACGATGATTTAGATGACGTTACTAATTTAGAGAGCTCTTCTATTGTAGTAGGTTTAAATGACTCAAGATGTTCGTATGATAATCTAGTGGTCAATGTACTATTGGGTAGAGTGGTGGCTGCTTGCGTAGTTTCTATGTTTTCCCTAATAGAAATAATTTTGTTAGTAAAGAAGTTCATGAAGTCGTTACTATTGTGTTGGAATTTACTATTGGTTTCTGTTTGTTCTTTGTTTCTAGTCAGTTTCGCAACTGTGCTAAAGAGGAAACGAGGGTTGTTATGATTTTCTTTAATAAGCGTACTGAGATAGGTAGATCTGGCGGTTTTAATAGCCTGTCTGTAGTGTTGAACACTCTCTTTCCATGCTGAACGCCATACCTCTAACTTTGTGTTTCGGTAGTTTCTTTCCATTTTTCTAGCTACTTTTTTAAGGGCTGCAGTATGATGGTCATACCATGGAGCTGGCGTTTTTTCTTTGATTCTCTTTTTTCGTATGGGAGCAACGGCATCCATCGTGCTAGAGCAAACGTTGTTTAGGTTTTCTATTATAATATCCAAATCTTCACGGTTATCTGCTACATGTTTCATACTTCAAGATACAGATACACTGTTTGTTTTTTGATTAACCTAGACAGCTGTCATACAGTGGTTTTAAAAATTGGGTTGCCAGGATGATTTAAGAAAAATGTTTTTGAAATAATTAACCTAAGCCGCATAAATGTTTGATATTAATGAGAACATATAAATCAATCCTTATCGCCAACACTGAGAGAGTTACGTGGCGTAATCTTGTTTTTTTACGGTCGCTTTTTAAAACGTTTGAAAATGACTTACCTACAGTAAAGCACAATAGCCACAAGTCCAAAGAAATTTTTTTTCCCTATAATATGTGTTTACTTTGTGTGTTATTTTTATGCGTGTATGTGACCGGACCGTTGAAGTTCAAAGCCTGAAAGGAAAAAGATCGGTCCTCACGCGCTGACGGAATGCGCACATGTTTCTAACGCAGAGATAATATGATTGTGGACAGATGCCTTTCTTTTGTGTCCCAAGTTCCCAACAACTTAATATAAGGACTAAAAAACCGAAAATTGAAATGCATTATTGCTTCAACCAGTTTTTGGCATTTATGTGAGACAGCAGGTGCGGCACACACCTCACACAGACCTTCACGTATGTATCCTCATGAGATAAATGCATTATACTAGATAACAATTTAAAACTTTAAAATTAAAAAAGATAACGTTGTGATATGTGCACCGGAGATTTTGATTGACTGTTATTATTTGTGGGCCGCGGTATTGCTGGTAATGGGGTGCAGCGTGCTGGAGAGAGACTGAAGTAAAATAAAGGCAGAAATGTTTGCCAAGTTGCCTACTCCGTATCAAAGAATATTAGAAAATTAAAAAAATATATATAATACGACATTTTTAAATTTCTGCTATTATTTTGCCATGAAATAACAAATAATGCAGGTTGGCAAGACATTTCTTTTGATTATGCTTTTTTCCGCGATCGTGGAAAAGTTAAATTATATGCGGATTTAGATGCATAATATTCTGCTATTACAATAAAGTTATTCAAAATCATTGCCGTACAGTATATATATACACGACATAAACTGCTTGTTAGCGTTCTCCCACTAGCAGAATAACAATAATATAATACAATAATATAAATTTGGTGCAAATCGAGGTCGGTACATGTTCACACCTTAAACGAACCGTACCAGAGTTAGTTTGGAACCGGACCGAGACCACCTCATCAGCTGGGTCTCGGTGCGGTTGTTTGGTCCGCACCAAAGTTCGATTGCTGTATTCACACCTGCCCAAAAGGTCCGCACTACGGGGGGAAACGAACTTGAGTTCGATTCAATCGAACCAAACAGGGCAGGTGTGAATACACCCTAAGGTAACTTTGAACATGACATGAGAGTTTTAAATCACTAATCAAATTTAATCATATTTTAATCTTGTAAAATAACAATCGAATCAAATCGGTCCCTAGATTAACACATAAAATATTGAAATATTTTGGCTTTGTTGTGGTTATAGCTTTTAATATTTTGCATTTTCATGGTTGTCTCCTGGATCCGTTTACTTCATATGTAAGTGTCGTACTGTAATTATGGTTTTTCAGGGACAGTATTACAAATGGTATTGACAGAGCTTTATTTGTATTGATATTTTTTGTGGGCATGCATGGTTTATTGAACCAGAACGATATGATGCTGACATTGTTTTATTTGTACACAGCCTATCCTGGAAGTGATATATCATTTGCACACTCACAACATCCTTACGTTGGAGTTCCTGCTGGAAAGGTACAAAGATCATCACATGATCTTCTGCAACTGTAACAAAATCAGTGTTGTGACATTAAGGGTTAGTTCCTGGGAGCCCCAATACCTCTGGTCTTTTCTAAAAAAAGGCTAATATTTGGCAGGTGAAAATTGCATGCCAGTGCCCCCCAATTTAAATACATATATATTTGTGCGTAGGAGCAAAGAGATTCTCTGCCATGTCATTGATGTAGTGGTTATTTGCTAACTACAAAAGATGCAATCGGCAAGTAAACAAAATCTACCCTTGCGGTAATGTCTGCCACTGTCACTGTGTTGCCCCTCTGGACCAACACATGCTTGACCTGGAACACGGTCAAATCTGTACTTGTTCCAAAGGCCCGTAGGAATGCAAGGTTTAAACATAGACACAAAGTGCATTCCCACAATGGTGAGAAAGCCACCCAGTGTGTGTGAAATTGCTCAGGGTGGACGCAGCCCCCCACTGTGTATTCCACTTGCCAAATATCATTGCCCTTGTCTAGAAAAGATTAGAGGTAACTGGGGCTCAAGATTGTTATGTATTAGATATTTGTTTTGTGTATGTTTACCCGAGGGATGATATGTTTTAAATTTTGTATTTTAAGAAAAAAATTGAGGTTTAAAGTAGTGGTGGGCCGATCCGATATTCAGTATCGATATTAGTCCGGTATTGCCGAAAATGGCCGGATCTAATAATGTAGAAGTCGGGGAGTACAATCCGATCCAATCCAACACGGTCCTTAAATGTCATGGCAACTTGGTATTAAGCGCAACTTGCTGAGAAAAATCAATTTGCACAAAGTTGCACTTTAATTTGTCCAAAGTTACACCTTAAATTAAATCTTTGTGCTGACTAACTAAAAATGTTGCTACTAGTCTTTTTGAACATTTAAATAAAAATGAAGCAGCAGTATTGCACAATGTTTCATTGAGTCTTGAATTTGCACAGTCATTTGTTGCACAGTAAAACGTTTGAGTTCTGTAGCTTTGTTGAAGCATGATGCTTTGTGTAGGCCTAACAAATGTGTTATATGTAGCTTAATTGATTAAAAGAGGGCGATAGAGATGGTATTGGATCGGTATCATTAGATACTCAAGGTTGTGGTATCGATATTGGTATTAGACATGAAAAAGTGGTATCGGCCCAGCCCTACTGTAGTTTAAAGATCAACTTGACATAGCTCCAAATTTTGATCAAGTGGCAGCAGCAAACAGGAAGTAGTGTCACTACATTAAACCAACAAAAGAGTGACAAAAACTGAACATTATTTATTCTTAACACAATGTATTTATGGTGTCATGTTCAGGGATGCAGCAATGAGCTCATGGATTAGTGATCAGTTACAATCTCTGTGTGTCTCCATGACGACAACACCACCAGACGACCAACAGATACAACATGACATTCTGACCAGTAAGAATCTTTATCCTTTCTCTCTGCTGATCTTTCAGTTTCTCTTGATCTTTGATCTACATACAGTACATCATCACAAAACTTTACTCAGTTTTTATGACGCTTGAGCTGTTATTAGGGCATTCCTCTAGTGCAGTGTTTCACAATCCTGTTCCTTGAGGACCCCATTCCAAAAAGTTAACCAAATTTACCATTTTGGAAGGAGGCTGATTAGTTGGATCAGGTGTGTTAAATAAGGAGATATCTAAAACTTTCTGGGAGGGGGTGCTTGAGGGCCAGGATTGGGAAGCACTGGTCTAGTGGAATGGATTTGACTGACGGCACTCTGACAAGTGAACAGACAAATGCGCTAAATTAGAGAAAAAGTGAGTGGGTCCAATATCATTACACTGTAAAAATCCTTTGCTGCCTTAATTGTTTTGGTTTAGTCAACTCAAATAGTAGTAAGTTAAAATGACCTGTAAATCTATCTTGACAAGAGATGAGTTGCTACGTCTTATAAAATGAAGTTGACATATTTTAACTATATTTTATAAGTTAAAACAACTTATTTCTAGTCAAGATAAATAATAGTAGGTTGAAATGACTTGATTAAACAAAAAAATTAAGACAACAAATAATTTTTTACAGTGTAGTCTTAAAGTTGTCTTATAATAGATTAGACGCTCATGCACAAATCCAATTTGTGGAAACTATCTGTACCATATGAAATTGCATAGCATCATATTTTATTCATTGCATCATAGCGCATTGAATGACATTGTGCTGAATCAAAATCGGACTGCACCGTAATGAGGTGAATCGCAACGTATGGCATCAGTAACTGCTTCATATGTCTTAAATGTATTGCATCGTAGGCTACTTTATGCATCCAGATGTGTAATGCATCGTACTCCGTTATGGAGATGCACATCCCTAATGTATTCAAATAGTTGTAGTTGTACTGTTTGTTATACTGTATTGTGTGTTGTACTGTTGTGTGTTTGAAATGTTGTAGCTGTAGCATGTGTTCTGCTCCGGAGGGGATTTGAAGACTCCAGTCATAAGCTCACTGATGTATGCTGCTCAATTCTGGACAGCATGATTTCATGTACGTCTTTTCCACTGTCATTTATTTACCAGTTAAGTGCATTACTGTACCATGTAATTTTCACATTGTATGGTTTCAAAAAGGATACGGTTTGTATATTTTGGCTTTTTGGTATTCCATGTGATCCAGAAAGTCAGTGATCAGACTAAAGTAGTGTCCTTAATGATAGTATAGATGCTGATCAGATGTATGTTTTATCTCTAATTCTCAGGGTTTCTGGAATCATTGATTGATAAACAGACTGATCAGACATTAGCCACTAAAGTCTGGTAAACATTTCACCATCAATAACTGATCTGGTGTCCGATGTGGTTAATAGTTAAATAATTCAGATAAATTGGGATCTGAGTCTTTATGTTTCTTGTGAGCAGGGTTCAGGTGTATGATGTCACAGTGTTTGGTGTCTGTGTTTCTGAAGAAATACTGCAGAGGTTCTTCACGCACACACTTATGCGTGTTCTTACACATCGACCCATCTTTAAAGGTGAGAGTTTACTGTAATAAAATTGTAATTTAAGCTTATTTGTATAGCGCTTCTCAAAGTTTTTCAAATCAGCTTTACAGAAAACGTCTTGGTTACTATCGTAACCTCGGTTCCCTGAGAGAACGTGAACGAGACATTGCATCAGTTGCTGAAGCTGTGGGATTGATCCTTCAATCACGATTACCCTGAAGCCTTATTGCACAACGCCAGTGCAGTTGGAACTTGCGCTGGCCAATGACGCTCAAGACGGCAAAGGAGGCGTGGTCTTCATACTATAATAGCAGCCATCCTGAGCGAATATCTTCAGTAAAAACGACTGAACGAGCGTACAGCCTAACGAAGCCATGAGCACGGCAGCTAACGCAATGTCTCATTCACGTTCTCTCAGGGAACCAAGGTTACGATAGTAACCGAGACGTTCCCTGTCAAGAACGTTTTCTCGACATTGCAGATTGTATAGAACCGCGCCGTGCATACGGCAAGATAGGCCAAGCATAGCGAAGCAAATAACATGCAACAATTTCAATGACCAGCCGGATAACGGCATACTGTACTAAGCACCAGTTAAAAACCATAACAGGGCCTGTCAGCCTACTAGCGTAACTACCACATTAAGCGGGTAAGAAGTAAACGCTAATGAATTAAGCAACATATCTAGCGAGCGGACGGCGTCCAGGGTATAAGTTGTGGAAGTGTTTAGATCAATCCCCCAATCTCAGCATGAAAAGCTGCAATGGCAGCAACATACACTTTAAGGGTGGAGGGCATGCTTCCTGTATCCATTCTGTGCTGTAGAAAGGATAGAATAGCCGACACGGGACAGTTCACCGGGTCAAACTCATTCTCTTTGCACCACGCAGCGAATACCGACCACTTAAGGGCATATAACCGTCTCCCCGCCCAGAGGAGAGCTCATCAACGAGAAGAACAGCGGGCAGTGTGTCTTTTCCTCGGACGCAAACAGATCCACTTCTGCTTTCCCGAACTGACTCCAGATCGGCTCGATAGATAGGGGGTTTAATCTCCATTCCCCTTGGAGAATGCCGTTCCTTAACAGCATATCCGCTCCGCAGTTCATACTGCCCTGTACATGCGTCGCTTTTGTTGAAAGGAGATGACGATCCGCCCACAGCAGTATCGTTTCTGCCTGTCTGAACAGTGGCCTGGAGCGCACCCCTCCCTGGTGATTTATTTATGAAACCACCGTAGTGTTGTCCATCCGGACGAGAACATGATGGCCTCCGATCAGCGTCGTAAAGCTCTGCAGTGCTAAAAAGACGGCTTTGAGCTCTAGACGGTTTATGTGCCACAACCGCTCCGTCTCCGACCAGGAGCCCGAAGCCGGGATGCCATCGCATAGGGCTCCCCAGCCCGTTAACATCGCGTCCGTTGTGACTGCTTTCCGTCTCGTAACCAGCCCAAGTGGGGCATCCCCGCTAAACAGGTTGGGATCCAACCAGGGTCTCAGCGCTCGCATACATCCGTTCGTAACTGTAATGCGCGCTCGTCCTGATATCTACGCCCTGTTGGGCACCCTGGATCGTAACCATAGCTGTAACGGGCGCATATAGAGCAGGCAGGGGTGTGATTCTTCCGGATAAATCCGGAATTCCGGCTTTGCTGACCTGAAAATGAGGCTTTCGTCAATCATGCAAATTAGTGATGCACCGATTTATCGGCTGATTTTTTATGAATTTGAAACCATCGGCATATCGGCAATAGCACGAGAAAGGCCGATACCGATTGTTTATTAATTAACTGCATAAAGAAATCCATTATAAGTAAAAAAAATGAGTTCATGTTGTTAATAAAATAAATGCTGAATAGCAAAAACCACCTTTGAAGGTTGTCATGCTGTCTTATTATATTTGTTTTAGCTTAATTTGTGCCTCTTTTATTATGTTGGTCAGTAAAATGTTAATTAGATCCAATCCATGTTCAGTAAAAATAATTTGATGCAGAAATAAACTAGCTAATAGACCAACTGTATAGTATTGTATACGAGTGTTTAATATCGGTATCGGCATCGGTATCGGCCAGAAGTTGTCTGTTTAAATCGGTATCGGTATCGGCCCAAAAAAATCCTATCGGTGCATCCCTAATGCAAATCCAATTTGTGTGTGTGTGGGGGGGGGTGCAAGGCACTGTTATAAATTACCGCATATCACTCCGCAAGTATTCTATTTATTTGTCACGAATGGAACTTCATTCAAAGCAGAGCTCACTAAAGAGCTTGCAGCCGTATCTCCAGCGTGTGGTGTTGGCTACGAATAAAAAAAATCATGCGTTTGCCTACAAATAGTATGAGAGGAACACATCTTTCACTCTCAACCAAACTAGCCAATAAGAAGTAGAATAGGGAGGGGTCTTTGAGGTGCGGCTGAGGTCCAGCTGCGGTCCAGATGCCGCGTGGCCACGGAGAAGTCATAACAAGTTAACGTTGTCAGCGGGATGAAGAGTTACTATATAAAGCCTAGCCTAGGTAAGACGACCTAATTGATAAAGGACTTAAATCAGTGGCGCTGGGCATGGATAGAAGGAATAGGCAGAGACAAACAGAATTTTTGTAAGAAATTAAGAGAACCAGCCAGGTGTTTGCTGCTTTGACAAAACTGTCCGTTTCAAATCAGGCTATGCCAGTAATGTAAATATCAGATTTCTCGTCGAGGTGAAATGCGGTCTCGCGATATCAATATAAAGTTGCGTTTTTGTTGAAAAGTTTGCTTGCATTAAATTATTCTGTAATCACATACGTTAACACACGCATCCCCGCAAATCAGATCCAAAGTCATCCTGACGAACACACGCATACGTTTGCTCCTCTTAATGGTTTGTGAATCTGGCAGTAATGCTTGCGATTACAGAATAATATAATGACAAACACACACATTAATGGATCTGGTTTGTGAAACGTGTAGCGCTTTACTGTTAGATGCTTTGCCAAAAGCACTATCCAAAAGACAAATGCACTTGACTGCCTTTCCAGAAAGTCACAACATCATTTGAATTAAGTAACTATAATGTTACAGTATCTACTTTAAATTCAGCGTTCAAATGTTGTAATCAATAATTAATCAGTATTAAATGCCCCCACTAATTATTCTATAAACATTAAACATGTTTTGACCAATGGCGAATCTCATTTATCAAGTTGTGTATGTGGTTTGTGTGCCTTATTATTACAATATGCAACCAAAGATTTTACTAAAAGGGCACACATTTGTTTACAAGAACATAAAAATCCTCATAGATGTAGTCACTTATTTTTACTCTCAAAATGCACCACATTGATGTATTTACCTTTAAATGCACAAAATGATTTTGTTCAGTCTGATGCAGTGGCAAGGCTACATAATGGTGAGGGTGGCACTTGGCCACGCAGATTGACGATTGGCCACTCAGATCTATCAATTTTGAGCCCAAATTATATTTAAACTGTATTTCATTTTATATACGTGTGTGTGTGTGTGTGTGTGTGTGTGTGTGTGTGTGTGCATGCGGATGTATGTCGCCATGTCATGGTAGATGTGCCGTATATTTTCCTGCTTTTTTGTCCTTTGCCAATCACACCTATGAGCAGGCCGAGTGGGCAAACCGGGGAGGCTGCTGCCATCAAGCCTAAAAGTCTCTAAAACCGTTTCAGTGGCACGGTGCACCCATGGCTGAATGCATTCAGAGCAAACGTCAGATCTCGTTTGTGCTCCTCTGATAAGAACGCCTTTATTGAGACTGAGTCGAGACGCACACCTAGAAATGCAATCTCCTGCGTCGGAGTTAGAGCACTCTTTTGCAAATTCACACGCAGACCGAGGTTGTCTAAGTGCAAAAGTACTGCGTCTCTGTGAGTGATGAGCGCATCTCTGGATTGCGCTAAGATCAGCCAAATAATTCAGGATGCGAATGCCTCCCGCTCTCAGCGGGGACAGCGCTGTGCCTACACATTTCGTGAATGTGCTTGGGGCGAGAGCCAGGCCGAACGGGAGGACCGTGAATTGGTATGCAGCATCCTTGAATGCAAATCTCAGAAAGCGCCTGTGGTGCAGTGCGATCTGAATGTGAAAATAAGCATCCTTTAGGTCCACTGAAATAAACCAGTCCCCGGGCCAAATGTGGGCGAGGATCTGCTTCAGTGTAGTCACTTTGAAAGCATGTTTGTGTAATGCTCTGTTGATTAGTCTCAAGTCCAAGATCGGTCTGAGACCGGCATCTTTTTCGGGACGACAAAGTACCGGCTGTAAAAACCGCTCTCTCTCTCTTGCATCGGAACTGACTGTATCGCTCGTTTGGCGAGGAGATTGCAGATCTCCTGATGCAATATCGACTCGTCCTGAGCCCGGACTGTTGACGCTCTCACGCCATTGAAACGGGGAGACTCGGAGCGATGTCTAGACGGTGGCGGACCCGTCGGAGCATGAGATGCAGGACGGCGAGGCAGGAAATGGCTCATGGCTTTCAAGTTCTTCATCGCTTCAGAGAAATGCTCTGTGATGGTGCCCACCGCATCACCAAACAGACCATACGGAGAAACGCTTGCGTTTAGCAGGGTCTTCCTGTCGGCCTCTTTCAGGTCAGTGAGGTTTAACCAAAGATGACGCTGCATCACCACCATAAAACCCATGCTGCATCTGATAGCTTGCGCAGATTTTTTAGTAGCTTTCAACGCGAAATCCGTTGCCGCCCTCAGATCCCTGAAGGTGTTCAGATCTGTGCTGCCCTCGTCCAAAGCCTTCAGTGCTGCGCCTGGAAAATCTGTAGGACCGCCATGGTGTGCAGCGCCGACAGAGCCTCTCCCAATGCAGCGTAAGCTTTATTGGCCAGATGCGCCGTCATGCGACATGGCTTAGAGGGTGGTGAAGCCTCACCACCCAAGGAGGAGGACGAATTGCAAAGATGGGCCGCCACAGCGTCCTCGACGGGGGGATACGCAGGTATCCATGGGCTTCCGGTCCATCCACTTTAGAGAAAATCTCCGACCCGCTGGCGCTTTGGTGACCTCATCATGCAGGTCGGAGAGAAAGGGGGCACTTTTTCTCGGAGCAGCAGCGCGGCGGCCCGAGTCAAAAAACCATGAGTCGAGTTTGCTCCTCTGGGGCTCTTGTGGGGTGCTCCACTCGATTTCCAAGTCCTGCACGGCCTTGGAAAGAATGCGCACCAGCTCTTCATGAAAAGAGGGTTGGACATCCGCCTCCAATGCACCGTGCAGAGACTGGTCCCAATCTCCATCAGACGCCGTCAGCGACATCTCATCCTCCTCCGCCGGAACCTCAAAGGAGACAGACTTGGCAGCTCTCAGTTCAGGACGCAGGCTCTCCGCAACGAACTGAACCAGAGAGCAAGTGGGGGGGGAGGCGCGGCTCTCTGATGTGCGAGCGCCTGCTGTAGATGGCTGAGCCCCCACCAACGGCTCTTTGGCGGCAGTGGGAGGCTGCAGCGAGGAGCTTCCGAGGGCGACGTTGAGCCGAGTTCTAAGCACCTTCATCGGGAGATCCTCACAATGAGGGCACTCTGATCTAACCAACGCCGTCTCTGCATGGAGAAGCCCCAGACATATGACCTCCGCACCGCGAGCATATTCGGGACATCCTGGACTGCTAAGAGGGAAGTCCGTCTAGATGCGTTTTCAACAGGTGTCTAGGCGTAGGGAAAATCTTTCAGCTCGTGAAGAGAAAATACTGAAGATATTCACTCAGGACGGCTATTTTAGTAAGAAGACCACGCCTCCTTTGCAGTCTTGAGCGTCATTGGCCAGCGCAAGATCCAACTGCATTGACGTTGTGCAATAAGGCTTCAGGGTAATCGTGATTGAAGGATCAATCCCATAGCGTCAGCTCGACGCAATGTCGAGAGAACGTTCTCGACAGGGAACCATTTTGTTACGTCTATCTGTTAGTAGACAGATGGGAAGAAACGGAGGTAAAAGCAACAGATGGTTTATTAGACATGTAACACAGATCCAGACACAGTGATGGTAATAGATGGTATGATCAGGTTAAATACTGAAAAGAAACAAGCAACTCCAACACAAACACTTCTTTGACAGTCACAGTTATACAAAAGACACTTTCCTTAACGTAGATGAAGAAAGTTTTCAATGAAGACGATGATTAGTAAGCCAATAGAGTAGAGGAGAGTCAGGCAGTATCAACAGTACACTTTTACGAGATCCATGTATTAAAGAGACCATGAGTGAATGAGGAAGTTATAGAGGGTATGCACGTGACGTGACCTTCGGCGAAGTGACTGCGGTTACGCCCACTGAGTGGCAAAAGACAGAGCGGCAGAATTTGTGTACAGTGTGAAATCAGCAAAAACACAGGGAAAATGCGTCTGAATGGGAAAAAGCTGTTGTGCAATAGACTGTACAAAAAGATTTAACAATAATTCTGAGCTATCTGTGTACAAACTGCCAAGAAACAGGAAAAAGAAAAAGGAAAAGTAAATAGATCGTTCATGCCAACGTCCACTGACCACAGGTGGGTTAACAAGTTGCTAGGTTCACTATCAAGCAGAGGTGGACACTACTTAAGTATTTTACTTTCTACTTAAAAGTATTTTTTTTAATATTTGTATTTTATCAGTGTTTTTCTTTGGAAAACATACATATATCATAATTTTTAGTCTATTGGCAAGGCAAGGCAAGGCAAGTTTATTTGTATAGCACATATCATACACAGAGGTCATTCAAAGTGCTTTACACAGAAATGAGAAAACAATATATAAAAAAGAAAATGTAAAAATAAAAGATGCACGATAAAATCACAATAAAACAAAGATACATGACAATTTAAAATAACAATTAAAGAAAGTAAATGTGATTTTAATAAAAACAGTTTAAAATGTTAAAAAGAATAAAACAGGAGTAAAAGTTACTTGAGTTAAAGGGATAGTTCACTTAAAAATGAAAAAACCCCGTCACCATCCACCCATCCCCACGATGCTCCAAACCCGCACGAATGCCCCTCCTCCGACGAACACAAAAGAAGATACCCCGAGAAATGACGGTGTCGTGAGCAATCCAGTCCCCCCGAGCAATTCTGCCCCCCTAGGACCCCAATTGGTACCTAGCAGTAATGCCTGGTCAAAAACTTGTCATCGCGATATCTTGATGCTAATGGCTAATCGAAGCTGCGTTAGTGGTGTAGCAAGCTAGGTACTTTTTACAAAATAGAAGCATACAAAATATTTTTAAAATAAAAGCTTACAAAAATAATATAATTAATGAACTAATATTCATGTTGCAAACACGTGAGCAGCACGTAATGACACACGTAATCGCCTAAAAACCCAATTAATTGCCTTACACAACAAAAACACATTTCAATTTTATGTTATTGATTACTAAGTTATCTGAACGTGAAACATATTTTTTTAAACCTCAGGATTAAAAAAAATGACATTACGTTATTACGGTGAGTGCAACTGGTGTTTGTGTTAAGCTATTTTACCCGATAGCTGTATGCTAAGCTGGTACGTCACGTTAAGCTAATTAAAAAAAATCTAAGAACGAGATTTGGTAGATCTCACCACCTAGAGCATCAGTTATATACTACTATATTAAACGGATAATTTAAAATAGACCAATTGTAATTTTAACAACATTCTAACGATATAAATCATCACGAAATTTTGAAGGAATTGTAATAAGGCGCTACAAAGGCTACCCATGAGGAGTTTTTTCAGCCAATGGAATTACACGGGGTCCTAGGGGGGCAGAATTGCTCGGGGGGACTGGATTGCTCATGACAACGGCAAACACACAGCAGCAAGCGACCATAGACCTCCATAGTAGGAATTTTTTTTTTTAAAGTATTGTGATAAATGACTAAGAAATGATGGTAAGAAGTTCCATCATATTTTTTCTTTTTTTTATTCCCACCATTGAAGTCCACGGTCATCTACCGCTGCTCACTCACCACCACCTCCCAAAATATCCTCCCCCGTGCCCACAAGAAAAAAAGAAACCCACACAGGTCTAGAACAACACGAGGATGAGAAAACGATGACAGAACCCCCATTCCAAAGCGAACCATCCCTTCAAAGTGCAGTCAGTGTGAAGCATCACAGTGCTCATTCAGTAAATGCAGAGTTAAACAGATGTGTTTTTAATCTAGATTTAAAAGTGTTTACTGTTGAAGCACATCTGATCTCTTCTGGAAGTTGATTCCAGCTAGAGGTGGCATAATAACTAAATGCTGACGCACCTTGTTTTGAGTTTTATTAGGTTTATATTCAGTTAGCATATCTGTCATGTATTTTGGTCCTAAGCCATGAAGTGATTTATAAACGAGTAACAATACTTTAAAATCTATTCTAAATGTGACAGGAAGCCAGTGTAAGGACCTGAGGACTGGAGTGATGTGCTGAGATTTTTTGGTTCTGGTCAGAATTCTGGCAGCAGTGTTTTGTATGAGCTGCAGCTGTCTAATGGTCTTTTTGGGGATCCCTGTAAGGAGTCCATTGCAGTAATCCACCCTGCTTGTGATGAAAGTATGAACAAGTTTCTCTAAGTCCTTTCTTGAGACCAAAACTCTTATTCTGGCAATATTTCTGAGATGGTAGTAAGCTGGTTGCTTATCACTTTCACGTGATTACTGAAATTAAGGTCAGAATCTAAAATTACACCAAGATTTCTGACTTTATTTTGTGTTTTTAGAGCCCTAGAGTCAAGGTAAGTACTACGAGCTGGATGGCGCCTTGCATGGCTGACACCTCCGTCGGTGTATGAATGTGTGCGTGAATGGGTGAATGTGAGGCAAACTTGTAAAGCGCTTTGGATGGCCATAGGTCTGTTAAAAGCGCTATATAAATGCAGTCCATTTACCAAGGTAAGTACTAACCTTGAGAGTTTCATCTTTATTTCCAAATACAATGACTTCAGTTTTGTCTTTGTTTAACTGGAGGAAGTTTTGACGCATCCAACAGTTAATTTCGTCAATGCATTTACATAGAGAGTCAATGGGGCTGTAGTCATTGGGTGACAGGGCTAAGTATATCTGGGTGTCATCTGCATAGCTGTGGTAAGCAATTTGGTTCTTTTTCATTATTTGACCAAGTGGGAGCATATACAAATTAAACAGAAGTGTTGCAAGAATTGAACCCTGTGGGACTCCACATGTCATGGATGTCCACTCAGATTTATGGTTACCTATGTTCACATAGTAACCTCTCCCTTTTAGGTATGATTTAAACCATTTGAGGACCATCCCAGAGAGCCCTACCCAGTTTTCCAGTCTATGTATGAGTATGGTGTGATCTACCGTGTCAAAGGCAGCACTAAGATCTAGTAGCACCAGCACTGATATTTTACCTTAATCAGAGTTTAAGCAAATATCATTTATTATCTTTATGAGCACTGTCTCTGTGCTGTGGTGCTGACGGAAACCAGATTGAAAATTGTCCAGATAGCCATTTGAGTTAAAGAATTTGTTCAGCTGATTGAAAAGAACCTTTTCAATGATCTTGCTTATAAAGGGAAGATTTGAGATTGGTTTGTAGTTGCTAAGTATGGTTTTGTCTAGGTTACTCTTTTTAGTAGAGGCTTAACAACTGCTGTTTTTAATGACTCTGGGAAAGTGCCTGTGATCAGAGAGGTATTTACTATTTTTAAGAGGTCAGTTTCTAAGCAGAACCTTTTTGAGAAAAGATGTGGGGAGCGTGTCAAGGCTGCAAGTTGATGCTTTAAGATATTGTACTGTTTCTTCCAAGGTTTTTATATCGATTATGTCAAATTCTGAGAGAATGACTTATTTCTGAGGTTGTTGCAATGATATCTGACTGACCACAGTAAAATTTGAGGCCGTATCGATCGCCATTCTGATATTACTGATCTTCTCAGAGAAAAAGGTTGCAAACTCATTGCATTTGTTTTCAGAGAGCATTTCACTAGGAACTTGATTTGGGGGGTTTGTTAGTCTCTCTACAGTAGCAAAGAGAGTGTGAGTGTTGTTTATGTTGTTGTTTATAATGTTTGAAAAGAAGGTCTGTCTAGCTGTGCCTACATTGAAAGCACGAAGACTGTGCTTATAGATGCTATAATGTACTTCAAGTTTTGTTTTCCACCAAATACGTTCAGCTTTTCTGCATGTTCTTTTCTGATGTGTTTCTTCAGGGTGCTTTACGTCTGCCAGTGATCACCCTGACCTTTACTGGAGCTATACCATCAATGGCATCTTTAACTTTTATGTTAAAGTTTTCAAGTAGAACATCAACAGAGTCTGCTGATATGTTTGGCAACATTGATATAGCATTCATAAATACCTCACTGGTGTTCTCATTTATGAACCTTTTTTTGACATAGACAGATCTAGCATCAGTGGCAGGACAGATCAATAAATCAAAGTAAACACAGAAATGGTCAGATAGAGCTTCATCCTTGATTACAGTGGATGAAATGTTAGACCCTTGCTAATGAGCAGATCAAGGGTGTGTCCCTGATTGTGTGTAGGACCTTGCACGTGCTGGGTCAGATCAAAGTGTTTAAAACATTTAACAGTTCAATTGCAGTATTGTTTTCTGCATTGTCTATATGAATATTAAAATCTCCAACAATAACAAAATAATCAAATTCAGAGGAAATTGTTGATAAAAGTTCAGTGAATTCATCAACAAATGCTGAGGTGTATTTGGGAGGTCTTTAAATAATTGTAAATAGAATGCGTGGTGTACCTTTTAGAGCAATACACAAATATTCCAAACACTGGTAATCACCAAGTTACACTTGCTTGCATTGAAAGGCATCTTTGAATAAAGCAGCTATTCCTTTACATGCGCAAGCATATCCAGCACGCAATAGCGCAGCATCCATACAACGAAAAGCTATCCAAAATTTACAGACTTAAATTAGATCAGAATTTACGTTTATAATAAATACATTTTTTTTAATAAAATAAGGTCAGAAGTAACAAAGTGCAGAACAAATTTGCAAAATGCCTCAAGTGCACGGAAACAAAACACAAGCCAAATAGTTAAATCAGATAACCCAGAGTGATTTATAAATAAAATAAAATATAGAAATTATTAAAAGAACGAAAGGCATAATATAATTTGCCAGCTTTGTCTTTTAAATGTAGAAACAAAGAGGCAATGGTTTATTAGAAACCTCTTATGGACGTGTAGCCCGGACACAGGGGTTGTTGGATTTATAAACGCATTTTAAAAATATTTATTGAAAGCTGCTACTTCACATATTATTTGCAGCATTATCATAATATGCAGTATATTAATATATTGTGAGAAAGCTGTTATGTGAAATCATATAATGTGTGCACCCATATACGGCCAAAATTGAATGATCCTCTTTTCATAACACATCTGCGACGATTCGACTGTGAGATTGGTAGTCGAATCAGGCTTCTCCTATCGATGCATCGAATCTTCGACTATTCGGGGTCACCCCTACTTGCTGGATATGATTTGGTCTTCTGACCTTTTATCATTCTGTATCTGTTTCCATTAATGCGCAAGAGAGAGAGGCTGTGTCCGAAAGCTTAGACAGCTGACGTGTTGACTCGCTGCCATATGAGACAATGACAATGAGAAATGCTTTAGGACAGACTTCATAGGCAGCAAAATTGAATTCAGGTTAAAATGTAAACAGCCCTCTCTATGTTCCGGGATGTCGCAAATCTGCTTGTGGTGCGGAGGTCTGATGGACCCACCCAATTCACACGAACTCTGTGTGCTCTGCTTGGGGCTTCTCCACCCAAAGGCGGCAATTGTTGGCTCAGGGTGTCCCTTATTGTGAGGATCTCCCGATGAAGGTGCTCAGGACCCGGCTCAACATCGCCCTTGGATGTTTCTTACTGCAGTGTCCCACTGCCGGCAAAGAGCCGCAGGTGGCCGTCCTCCCCTCTCTCACCACTTCAGTTTGTCGCCGAGAGCCTGTGTCCTGAACCGGGAGCTGCCATGTCTGTTTCCTTTGGGTTTCCAGCGGAGGAAGATGAGATGTCTCTGAGAGCGTTGGACGGAGACTGGGACCAGGCTCCACGTGGTGCATCAGCCACACAGCCCTCCTTCTACAAGGAACTGGTGCGCATTCTCTTCAAAGCCATGCAGGACTTGGAGATTGAGTGGAGCACCCCACAAGATCCCCAGAGAAGCAAGCTTGACTTTTGTTTTCTTCACTTGGGCCGCCCCGCTGCCACTGGGAGGAAAGTCACCAAAGCGTGGGCTACCCCTCCCCCCATTTTTTTCTTAGGTAGGCTACCTGGGTTGTTGTAAAGTTTCTCCCTGAACTTTGTCAACCTGGCCTTTCCTTAAGCTTTTTTCTCACTTGCTGACTGTCTACAATGAAGCATCATAAAGCAAAATATCAACAGTTTTTACATTTTAAATTTGTATTAAATTCATAAGAGATATTTAAAAGTAATAAACAATATGCTTAAATTCTCATTTCCGAAACAGAAGTTCTCTTTACCGCAACTGCTATTAAATAATTGCGGTATATGAGAATGGTGTTGCGGAGGATGAGGTACCCCAGTATGTTTTGCTAAAAATAGAGAAGCCATGAAGGCTTTGCTCATTTCTTATTCAGTGCATATAATTAGACTTTAATAAAGAACATTTTCATAAAAAAATTGTAAATCAAAAAAATTCCAAATGTAGAAAACTACCTGTTTCGGTAATGATAATCAATATGTCGTGTAAGCATTCTGACAAGAGAATATTTCAAATTTAACTGGAAAGATATAAAGGGATGATCTTACCTGGTAGCCATCTTGAAGTAACTGGTCCATGTGCTTGGTCACTCAAAATCATACTTTATTAAAATTATGTATGTGTGCTTAAAAAGTGTTTCGGAGGATGAGAACATCAGGCATGGACACAACATTTTCCTAATTTTTCTTCATTATTATTATACATGAATATTCAGTAAATTATTTTTCTGTCATCTAAAGTAGTCTAGCAAAACATCCATTTATTTTTTTTCTAAATATTTTTGTGTTAATTTGTTTTAATTACAACATAACGCATGTTCAAGCATAGCCAGACGCATTGCGGTAATGAGAATTTAAGCAGAAAATTAGATAAAATTGACAAATTATAAATTCTTATGTTAAAATCAAACATTGTGCAAGGTAGAACACAGTATTGTGTTAATTCTGATGCTTTTTAATATTACTATATTACACATTTTATAGCTAAAATCATTAGTGCCGTGGTGTTCCAATGGTTTCGTGAGAATCACCCATCCCCTCCTTGCTTAAACATATAGCTAACTTAATGATTCTTTAAATGATTTATTAAAATAATTTATTAATGACAGGCAACACTGACAATGACAAGGCAATCTTTATTTGAACTAATCATGTCATTTATTTAAATGAATCATGTAAAGTGTGAAATAAAACCGGCGTCTCTCCACGATTACTATATAAGGACACATTACATTTATTGAAATGCATTACATTAAATGAAAACAAAAATCAAACAGTTGGAAATTTCGAAGCGATGTTTTAAAAGAGATAGACAGACAACTGAAAGAGAAGCACCATAGAGAGAGAGAGACGCACTTTAAAGAGAGACGCACTCACGTCTCCCTCGCTCTCTCTCTCTCTCTCTCTCTCTCTCTCTCTCGCTCGCTCGCTCTGCAAGAGTAACTGTGTTACTATGGTTACCAATGTTTATAGTAGTGGATTCATTTCTAACTGTAATCAAACTGACTGGAACTACCTGTGCATTAAACGGTTTTAATGCACACCTTCCAGCCAATCAGAATCGACTATTTAAACAGACCATGGTATAACATTCAATAATCATGTCTCATATATTAATTGAACTACATTCAACTATATGATATTTAAATAATTATTTGTAATACCTCAGGAAAATATGTTGCAGCACTTTTCTCTAGGCAAAGGCGATAGCGCAGGCAAATAGTTTAGTGCAAATACATTGGCAGCCTCAGTCCATTAGGCTGGGTTCATGGCCATCAGATACATATCAGACTAATTTCTTGGAAGTATGAATTTTATATTACCAGTAATGGTTGTAAAGACCATGATTTAGCGACTCAGGTTTCTCTGTGCTGCTGATAGTCTTTACTGAATGTTTTGTTGCTAAATCCACCAAGATTTTGTACCTCTACATTTATTCCTATAAGGCAACAACGCTAAATACATTTCTGACCTCTCTAACTGACCTTTTCTTTTAGTGTAACTTTGCTGTGTCATTGCTTGACTGTAATTGTTATGTGTGTAACTGTGTGTGTAATTGTGTTCATTTTGTAGTGTCAGATGCCATTGCTCTACAGAGTGAATGGACCTTTGCTAAAACCTCTCCATTACTGACAGCTCTTTTTCGTAAGGTAAATGTCTTCACCACACATTCTTTTAAAGGAAAACATCAGCTTTTAAATATTTTACTATGTTCTTCCCTCAACTTAGACGAATTATTAAATACCTATCTTTTCTTAATGTGTGCACTTAATCGTTAAACAGTGCTTTGTGAATGTAAGCATTTAGCCTAGCACCATTCATTCATCAGGATCCAAACAGGGATAATTTATGCCCACATACTTACTTCTGTAACTACTCATGTAACAGTCTTTAAATAGGAAAAACATGGAAGTATTTGGTGGCTTCTAAATTTATCCCTGTTTGGATCCTAATGAATGAATGGTTCTAAGATAATGGACGCGCTGTACAACGATTAAGTACACGCATTGAGAAAAGAGTGGTATGTATTAATTCGTCTAAGTTGTAGTGCATTACTGTCTTTCTGTCTGTCTGTCTCTCAGATCTGTCTTGTGTCCAGTGTGGAGTCTCTGTTATGTCAGCTGCAACAGGTTTTAGAGACTCATGAAGTGAACTGGCGTCATGTTCTCTCATGTCTGTCGTGTCTACTGATATATCACTCTCAGACGCAGAGCTGCCTCACAGGTACACAGCTGATCGCAGCTCTTAAGTTTTTACATTAGATCCTCAATACAAATCATTCTGTCACTTATTGATCTCTGTCTGTTCAGATCTGCTATCCAGATTGCTGAGATCTGCATTTGAAACTTATGATGTGGAGAAAATGATTACATCATTCCTGTTAGCCCGACAGGCATCACTCGAGGGTCCCGTTGTCTTCCCTTCCTACAGCGACTGGTTTAAAGTCTGTGATTTTCCTCAGTGCTTACGTATTTAATGCTGATATAGCATATTCCTGATTGTACCCATTGTGGCAAGTTAAGATGTTTTGTATTTTATTATGCTTGGTGGTTATTAAGAAGTGATTTTGTCATTCAGTTGTCGTTTGGTGGAGCCAGTGGTTATCATAGTAGCAGCAAGAAGTCCACAGTTTTTCTCCTTAAGTTCCTGTCAGATCTGGTACCATTTGAACCCCCACAATATCTGAAGGTCAGATTATGATAGACACTCTGTGTTTATGTGGCATTTTTCTATGCAAACTAATTACCAATACTTGTAGAGCTAGTAATATCATGTAGCATACAGCATGTATTACATGAAACTGATATCATGGGTTGATATCTGCTTTCATTTCTTTTATTATTCTAATATTTCTCTAGGTTCATGTCATGCATCCTCCATATATCAGGGCAAAGCATCGTGCTCTCCTGCAGGAATACATCACCCTTACTAAGACTCGTCTGGCAGATCTGAAGGTTGAAGCACATCTTAGTGTGATCCTTATGTTGTCTTTGGTGTACTCTCATGGACAGAAAGTAGATGGATATATGCTACTGTATGAGTGACTGTTGTGTTGTAATGTGTCACAGGTGTCACTGGAGGAGACGGGGATATTTGAGGTGGTGAATGGGTCAGCAGCAGGCGTTGTTAATGTAAGTCAAATGTCCTGTGTGAATGCTTAGGGTTTCGGTTTATTAACTTGTGTGTAAATGCTTCAGTTTAAAAAGTTGGGTTGAAATAGTTTGGTTTAATCAGATGTGTTTCAATGTTTCAGTTTAAAGAGACAATATTATGTTTATTTTTAAGTTCATAATTTTATTTTCGGGATCTATAATACATTTACATGATTTAAAAAGTAGAAAAAAAACACACTGTTTTGTTCATACTAATAAGTGCAGCCAGCACCAGTATATTTTATGATTTTCTCAAAAGTGTATTGCCTTACAGAAAATGTAAAAAATATAAACATATAATATATCAAATGAAATCCTATTTTCATTTTCTTCTCTTTTCATCACCTCTCAACTATTAGTAGGTATTCAAAAATACAAAATTTTGAGCAAAAAGCTGAGATAATATATATATACGAGGAGTTGAGAACCACCGACTTAATGAGATCACATTTTATGACAAATTTATTCAGAAAACCATGAAATTCCAAAAGCTTTACATACTTTTTCTTTCTTACTTGTCTGAGCCCTGACTTGGCAACACCAAAAGGCAGATTTTGTTTTTCTGAAGCCATTCTGTTGTGGACTTGCTCCGGTGTTTTGGTCATTGTCCTGTTGCATCACCCACCTTTTTACACAGTTTCAGCTGACGTACAGACATTCTCACATTATCCTGAAGAATTGTCTGATATATTTGGGAATTCATCTTCCCCTCAATGATTGCCAGCTGGCCAGGCCCTTATGCAGCAAAGCATGGCCAAATCATGATATTTCCTCCACCATACTTTACAGTTAGGATGATGTTTTCATGAAAATATGACAAGCCCTTTCCAAGACAGATGTAGGGCTGTGGAGTGTCAAAGTGCTATTTTGCAAACTTCAGGCGTGCAGCAATGTTTATTTTAGTAAGCAGTGGCTTCCTTTGTGGTGCTCTGCCATGGATACTTTGCTTTTTTAGTGTTTTACGTATTGAAGACTCATGAATGGAGATGTTCGCAAGTTCCAATGATCTTTGTAGTGCTCCTGGTGTCATTTTGACTGGTCGCCCACTTCTTGGTAGAGTAGCAACAGTTCCAAAGCATCTCTATTTGTAGATTGTTTGACAAACTGAAGACTGGTGAATTTCTAGAGTCTTTGAAATAACTTTGTAACCCTTTCCAGCTTTATGTAAAGCAACAATTCTTGATGGTAGCTCCTCTGAAAGCTCTTTTTGGTAAGGCATGGCTCACTTAAGCATGTTCTTCTTGTGCAGAGCAAACTCCAAATGTTTGGGGTTTTTTTATCAGTCAGAGTAGCTCTAGTCCCCATCTCCAAACGTATTAACTTAAACAGACTCCAGTGGCCTCATTTATAAAGCGTGCGGACGCACAGATTGCATCGTTTTTGCGAGTGCATACGCAAAAATCCACGGCAAGTCCATATTTATAAAAACTGTATTTGACGTGAAAAAGTGCTTAGAGACACATCAGGGTCTGAGCAGACGTACGATTCTCAGCCCTATGGCTAACTCAGTCTGCTGTTACTAAATACTTTATATTACACGTATAAATGCCTGAATTGAGTCAGGACCAAGTAAACTGTTGATTGTTTTAAACTTTACAGCGTCAGATAAAAGTGCATACAATTAAGGCTTCTTTAGCTTGAAGATGAATAAATTGTAAGTTAATTTAGTTCACAATTTAGTTACACAGCTTTAACACTTGATATCTGTTGGAGACTCCCTTTAAACTCTTTTTACAGCATTGACTTTGGGATTTATAACCTTGCAGATTGTTTACATGTACAAACAGCTATATTACACATTGAATGAAAGGTCAAATGAATGAATGTGTAATAGGTGCTTTTGAATAAATCTTGTGTAAATGTTTGAGTTTAATGAGTTGTGTGTGTGCATGTTAAGTGTCCAGCTCAGCAGGATGTTGAGAAAGCTGTAACTCTCTTTACAACCACCAATAAAGTTCCAGCTACAGTAATAGAGGCCAGGTACTGTCAGTAAACACAGACATTACACAACACATTTATGCACAAACAAACTGTTTTCTAACTGGGCTGTCCATTTTGTCTACAGTATTTTTCGGAGGCCATATTTCCTCTCTCGATTTCTACCCGCTCTCCTCTCTCCACGTGTGGTGAGTTGTCGTGATCGATTACAGAAGCTTCTCATGTTTATCGATCAGTTTAGTCAGGAATATTGTGCTGCAAAATAAACCAAGGGCTCTGTTGGCCCCTGAAGAGTACTGACTAAAGATTTTTCTGCTAAGTGCATGTATATTTGCAACATACGCAAGTAGTTACAAACTATATATTTTGCAGCTTCCTGTGAAAGCAGATGCCAGGATGAGCTTCATCGAGGCCCTGAAAAAGTATGTGCGTCACCTTATTTTACTTATTTAAAATACACCATACTCGTATCTCTGTGTATATGATCATAGTTTGTGTATGATAAAATTAATGTTTTTCTTCCAGAGCAGATAAAATTCCTGCTGCTCTCTACACATCATACAGAGAGTCCTGTCAAAGAGAGACACGCACACAACAGGAAGGTGCTTCATCACATCCATCATGACTTTATGTTGTGTACTTCTTGTATGCCCATGTGGTTTAATGTTATGTGTTAAATAATGTTAAATAAAGCACACGGTATAAGCAATGAGAGCTGTACTCTGTTTTGTGTGTTTATAGGAGCGTGCAAGTCTCTGGAGGATGAAGATTCTCTAACGGTTCTACAAGAACATTTTCTTACTCTGAGGAAAATTATAAGTGATGGAGCTCCTGATGGTGGTAAACACAAACACACACGCGCACAAACACACATGCACACACATTAAAATGTGGTGTAGGGGTGCTGAGGGTCTTGCAACTTGGATTATGTTTTAGCTGTTTCGCCAATCATATGCCTTTATAACACTTGGGATATATGGCAGGAGTCTTTTTGTTATGGTTTTGAAGACCACTGAAGGTTATAGCGTCTGGGGAGCAGTTGGGGTTAAGGGCACCTCAGTCACAACCTGCTGGCCGTGAGACTCAAACTGTCAACTCTTCATGTTACAAGCCCGACTCTCTAACAAAAGGGTTGAATTATCTTAAATAATTTATTATTTATAGTGGGCTTTAATAAGTTTACCCTACACACATATTTTATATATTCACACACAGATCTGGAAACCATGCTGTCTTATGTCTTCTCAGATGTTTGTGCTCAGCTTTCCAAGGTCTCACTGTGTCTGAGAAGTGTTGGTAGTGATGAAGAGACAGGAAGTGATGTCATCACATTGAAACTTCAGTCTCCTGATTTAACACACGTTGCCGTATGAACACATAATACTACTGCTTTCACTGTACAGGGCCTTTATTAACCATTTACACTCCAGGTGTTAAATCACAGTTAGCTTTTATCTATGGTCCATCAGAAGAAAACTGGAAAATCATGGCACAACTCGGGGCACTGTATGGCTGCCCTAAAAAACTGAACACTTGAACAAGGAGAGTAGTTAGGCTACGTTCACATTGCAGGCTGAAACGACCCAATTCTGATTTTTTTTGCCCCTATGCGACCTGTATCTGATCTTTTCATGACAGTCTGAACGACACAGATCTGATCTTTTCAAATGTGACCCAGGCCACTTGGGTATGTGGTCCTGAATCCGACACGTATCCGATCTTTTGAAATGCGACCTCCCTCTGAACAACCAGGGCACATAGATCCGACCCATACGTCATTGATACGCTACAAACGTCATAATTCTGCATTGAAATAGGTGGGAACGAGATGACGACAGCCATGACGGACGTTGCTAACACTGCTCCACATCATTATATTTTGGCCGTATGGGTGCACACGTTATATGATTTCACATATAACAGCTTTCTCCCAATATATTAATATATAGCATATTATTATAATGCTGAAAATAATATGTGAAGTAGCAGCTTTCAATAAATATTTTTTTTAAATGCGTTTATAAATCCAACAACCCCTGTGACCGGTCTACACGTCCATAAGAGGTTTCTATGTTTATAAACCATTGCCTCTTTGTTTCTACATTAAAAGACAAAGCTGGCAATTCTGACTATACTTTCGTTCTTTTAATAATTTCTTTATTTTATTTATAAATAACTCTGGGTTATCTGATTTATCTATTTGGCTTGTGTTTTGTTTCCGTGCACTTGAGACATTTTGCACATTTGTTCTGCACTTTGTTATTTCTGACCTTATTTTATAAAAAAATTGTATTTATTATAAACGTAAATTCTGATCTAATTTAAATCTGTAAATTTTGGATTGCTTTTCGTTGTATCGATGTTGCGCTATTGCGTGCTGGCCATGCTTGCGCATGCAATTTAGCCGAACGGGCTAGGTGCTCTGCATCTCATATTTAGAAGTTCATCAAACTAAACATACAAAAACGGATGTTTTTCGACGGGTATAAGTTTTTAAAATGTATTTAAAACAGACTGGTTATCTTGTCAAAAGTTAAACTACAAAACAGGTAAACCATTTCTTTAAATTTCGGTGCTGAAACGGAAAATATCTGCACCAAACCTTTATTTCTGCCTGACACGAATGTCTTTCTTGTGATTCAAAATTATGGTCATTGTTCAATTTCAAATGATAGCAAAGAGATTCCTGTAATAAATAAAATATCATCAGGTCTTTCTGTATCTAAAGTGAATACAGAGATGATCAAAGTCAAAGCAAGCAAGCAGGTATTTCTGTGCTAAATAATAACGCGAAGTGTCTATAAAATCATTAATTTCAGTGTTTTTCTTGTTATAAATTAACTTTTAATGAATTGTATATAAACCTTAGTTTTTATCATTTACAGTAACAATCACATATTATTTGTCATTTCTCATTTGTCTGGTTTTTTTTGGTCATGACTGCTTGACGCGCTAAATCTCCAAATTAAATAAAAACACTGAATTGTAGCCGGAGATTTCCAAGGCAGGATCACCTTTGTTATTTTTTTAGGTTTAGTTATGAAAATGTTTTTTGTGTGATGTTCTGTAGATCGTGGCTTGTTATGTTATGAGGAATAATTAAACAAATATTACCTTACATTTTACCTTAAAAAAAAAAACATAAAAAAATTATATATAAATGCATCGTCAGTTTTGAATTCGTTCATCACTTGAAAGACAGTTTTGGTCACTTTATCAGAAAGTTGTTTCTGTGTGCTGCTTGTGAAAGAAAATAAAAGTTGCCAATTTGTACCTGGTCTGGCCCCCTCCCAACCCACGCACACAACCATATGATTTTACTAGCGGTCGACTATGGAAAGATTCGACAATTCTGATTCGACTATGTAAATCCTTAGTCGAGGACACCCCTAGAAGATTGTAATTGTGCTGGCTCCGTTGGGAAAATAACTTTAATATTGCAAAAAGAGCTCCGCTGTTGACTACACCGTTGTTGACATCCATGTTTAACGTTAGCTTACAAGTGACGTCCTTGACCGTTGAGTACTCTTATGCGCATGCGGGTCACTTCTGGGTCATTTCACGTTCACACAGGAGATCACAAAAGGTCGCATTTAATTGGAAATGTGAACGGCCTTGCAAAAAAATCTAATTTAAAAAAAAAATCGGATTTGAGCATTAAGCCCTGCAGTATGAACGTAGCCTTAGAGAGGTGATATATATAGAGACGATGAATATCAGAGTTTTAGTAGAAGGTGGAAGAGAAAGATGGTTAAAAATAAGATCTTTCAAAATCTAAAAGCTTTCAGCTAAAAGTTATGCGATGTACTTTAATAACATTTGGAGGTAAATATTTTTTAAAGGCTCTGTGTTTAACTGACTTCCTAATATTTTTGTATTATTTATTTATGATTATGTGAACTATTGTTTAGCTGTCTTTATATTTCAGATTGCTAATATTATCTTGCAAAATTTCTGCATGTGTTTACTGGATGCATCTAAAGTCAACCCTGCTAACAGGTATATACTGTACATCCCAAAACCACTTTATTATATTGCTGTATTATAAAGTTATTAGCTGCTCTGCATTTTGTATTTACATTTTTTCATTAGGTAGCTGTATTTATTTGAATACCAGAACAAACATTTTCTCACATTTGTAGTGATTGAGATGAGGGTTTAACTCTATTGTGTTGTAACAGGTGAGGTGTTTGATGTTTGTTTTCAGGCAGGGTTCATGGGCAAGTGTCTATTTGAAAGTTCTTTTGGGTCACAGATGGCTTGTCTCCGTCCTGATACACAGACTTTGGGATCTGTTACAGAACCAGGTATGAATGCGCTATAGCAGTGATTCTCAACTGGTGGGCTGCTTTGTCAGTTGTAGACTACTGCCAAATGTATTTTTCAATTGACAAATCTTGTTTTTTTTCATATCAAATTGTTCTTATAATTTTCACCATTAATTTGGTGGCATTCCTAGCTTGTGTACATAGCGGTACCTTTGATAGTGATGTAAAAGGCATGTCACAGTGCTTTTAGTTTTTGAATAATTTTCTGATACATAATATTTGGAAAGCTGGTCCTCTGAATGTTTAAAAAAATCATTGGTAGGCCATATAAGTTGGAAACCCTCTGCTCTATAGCAAATGCTCTGTTGTTATTTACAGTATTTGTAATGGTTTATTGTGTTTTAATACTGTGTGTTTTTAGGGAAGCTCTTTGACTTCAGCTTACATGTTGGGTTTGGCAGCGTTTCTGGTTGAGCTGCATCAGTTAAGACACACGTGTCCTCAGCTTCAGGTTATGAACTCTACTCTTCCCTTGTCTGAGCATCTCTCTGATGCCCTTATCTGCTCCACCAAATCCCACATGGCCTTCAGCCTCAGGTCTCAGTCCACAAACACAGAACATTTTGTTTCTCTGCATTAACTGCACTATAAACGTTGAATGTGATTTGTGTGTTCAGGTTCTGTGTTGCTGCTCTCTCTTATGGGCTGTGCAGAGCCAACGCTCAGTCAGAAGAACTCCAGAAATTCATTCCAGAAAGACTTTATAAAACGGTACAATTAGTTTGTATTAAAAAAAACATGTTTTATAACTTAATGCTCAATACTGTATGTACAAAAGTTTAGTGTAACATTTAGTGTTTTCATTATTATTATTCTCATTTTATAGTAAACTCATCAAACTGTGGCATAAAACCAATCCATGGTATGACTATAAAAAATTGAATTATATTGGGGCTAAAAACATCACAGCAGCTTTTTTGAGCTCTCACCCTAAGATGATTTTTAAAGAGTATTAAAGAGTTTGTCCTCTTTTTGGCTACTTTAAACAATTTTTTTTTAATAAGATTTTAGTTTTGTAATTATGTTGGGAGATATAATATTTGTCTACAAAACTCATTTCAAGCATTTGAGCAAATGTTCAAAATATCATAAACATTTTCAGTCAGCTTTCTTAACTTTTAAGTGTGTTTGTGTGTGTGTGTGCGCGTGCGTGCGCGTGTGTGCATGTGTTTGTGTGTGTGTGTTTGCATTTACAGATGCTATATGTGATGACAAGACTCATCGTAGAGACTCGAGCACAGATGAATGAAGAATATGAGTCTGAAATAAAAACAGAGATATCTGAACTCACTGGAAGGGTAAAAGATTCGGCTATAGCTCTATGGAGTCACAAACAGATCAGATGCCTGCGAAAACTGCCTCAGTATCAGGTACTTACAGAATCTGTGATAGAGTAATTCATGGTTTGATATCAAGATATCGAGAGCTGGTATGATGAAGTAATGGTTGGTTTGTTGGGTTATGTTGTAATCGATGGGTGATGGTGTAAGTTTGAAAGGTGTTTGGATTTTATTCAAATAATCAATTTAATTAGCAGGTGATTCCTATATACTATATACACAGGCATCTTACCCCGCCACCACCACAACATTTCCCTTACGAAAATGAACCATGGTTTTACTGCAGTTAAAACAAACAAAAAAACATGGAAAATGGAATAAAACCATGGTAAAATAATCATGGTTTTGACAACTATGTTTTTTAAAAACCATAGTTAAACCATGGTTAGTGTAGTAAAATCATAGTAATCAATACACCAAAAAAAAACCATGGTTACTACACTTTTACCACAATAAAACCATGGTTAATAAGGGTTCACTCCTATCTATTCCTGTCCTAGTTTGGGAATTGGGAAATCTCCGGGCTAAATCTGATTATATGCAAGTGCTTAACTCATAAAACAAGAATGTACAAAATATGGGTGGGTGTAAATGTAAGCAAATAAATAAAAGCAAACTGGCGCGTTGGTAAAGTTCCAACAGTGTGGCTTTAGAACCGCGCCTCCCAGTATCTATCTGGCAAACCTCCACTCCCTTTCCAAAAAAAAAAAGATTTACTTCTCAACTAGGGTGGCTTCTGCTGGATGGAAACATGGCTGAGTGAGGCAATGTCGAACTGCGCGTTACCTCTACCGGGCTTTTAGCTTTTCAAAGCAGATTGCATCGCAGAATTATAAGGGAAAATGATAGGTTGTGAGACATGTTTCATGACTTTGACAAAGCAAACCTCACCCGTGAACTGCCACAATACAAACGCACCACATGTCCCACCAAAATCTGAAATATCCTGGACCACTGCTACACAATAAAGGATGCATATTACTCTGTACCCAGAGCAGCCTTGAGACTTTCTGATCACTCGTTCATCTTCTCCCAACATACAGGCAAAAACTTAAATCAGCTTAATCTAAGATAAAAAGTTACTTCTTGAAGATGAAGCAGTGAGGCAGAGCAGAATCTGGATGGGCTTATACAGATACTGTGACCTCATATGTCAGGTTTGGTGAGGTTATATGCATTCCTACCAGGAGTAATTTGTGATTTTACAATGACAAACCTTGGCTCAAAGCAAAACTCAACAACTTTGCCAGGCCAAAGAGGATGCCTACAGAAGTGGAGACAAATCCTTATGCACTGAAAGGAGATTACAGTACCAAAAAGTTAGAAAAACAGTTTTCAGCCAACACCCCTGCTGTAGTGTGAAAAGGCCTGAAAGCCATCACTAGCCACATGATCCCTGTGTCTCAATTTGTTCCCTAGCTCCCAAGGCACTAGTAAGGACCCTAGCTCACTTGAGATTGGGACACTGTTCACTTATTTTTATGTCATGTGGCTGCTTAAGCGCGTTGTGATCACTCACAGCTGTTACTCATCAACAACCGGCAAAACCAACATCTCTATGACTAAATTTTAAACAGTACATTGTGAAAAACACTGTCATTATTCTCCTACATATCATTGCATAAAATTGGAAGAATATATTTACATTTTAAATATAATTAATATATATATATATATATATATACACTCCCCTGCCACTTTATAAGGGGTACACCTGTCCAACTGCGCGTTAATGCAAATTTCTATTCAGCCAATCACATGGCAGCAACTCAATGCATTTAGGCATGTAGACATGGTCAGAAGATCTGTTGAAGTTCAAACCGAGCATCAGAATGGGGAAGAAAGGTGTTTTGAACATGGCATGGTTGTTGGTGCCAGAAGGGCTGGTCTGAGTATTTCAGAAACTGCTGATCTACTGAGATTTTCACGCACAACCATCTGTAGGGTTTACAGAGAATGGTCAAAAAAAGAGAAAATATCCAGTGAGCGGCAGTTCTGTGGGCGCAAATGCCTTGTTGATGCCAGAGGTCAGAGGAGAATGGCCAGACTGGTTTGAGCTGATAGAAAGGCAACAGTAACTCAAATAACCACTCGTTACAACCGAGATATACAGAAGAGCATCTCTGAACACACAACATGCTGAACCTTGAAGCGGATGGGCTACAGCAGCAGAAGACCACACTGGGTGCCACTCCTGATAGCTAAGAACAGAAAACTGAGGCTACAATTCGCACAGGCTCAACAAAATTGGACAGTAGAAGTTGGAAAAACGTTGCCTGGTCTGATGAGTCTTGATTTCTGCTGCAACATTCAGATGGTAGAGTCAGAATTTGGCATCAACAACATGAAAGCATGGATCCATCCTGCCTTGTATCAATGGTTCTGGCTGGTGGTGGTGGTGTCATGGTGTGGGGGATATTTTCTTGAGACACTTTGGGCCCATTAGTACCAATTGAGCATTGTGGATTCTTTCTGACCATGTTCATCCCTTTATGACCACAGTGTACCCATCCTATGATGGCTCCTTCCAGCAGGATAATGCGCCATGTCATAAAGTGCAAATCATCTCAGTTCTGAAGGCAAAAGGGGGTCCAATCCGGTACTAGTAAGGTGTACCCAATAAAGTGCCTGGTGAGTGTTTATATATATATATATTTCCGGTAAAGCCCGGGATACACTGCACGATTATTGGCTGTCCCAGACGAAAGATTGCCATCGTGAAACAATCGTCGCGATTTCTGTGATTGTGGCTCTTCATCGGTGGTCCTATGTCATACAATGAGAGAGGTTCAAAGACGGCATGTTTTCCCGGTCTTGCGTCCAAAGATAGCCTACGATAGTTTTCTGACAGTGTCAGAAATTCGACATGACCTGTTTGCTGCTACGACCTGCACGCTGGTATTTGTTTACCACGAGTGCATGCTGGTGACGTTGTGCAACGTGTGACGCTGCCGCCGAAGCTTCCATGTCATCATCGTACGTACACTCTACATGCCTCTCGTACCCGAGTTTAAACAATACATGTCGCACAGTGTGATAAGGTAATGATATTGTAGGAGAGCAAAAATTGTGTAGTGTATTACGGGCTTAAGGGAACACAGGGACCATCGATGCTCATTGGTTATTGAGTTGCATTTAGGAAACAAAGGTTCCAGTGCACTGGAAAGATTTTGTGATTAAGACAGCCCATAAAATGGCCGACTCCCTGATCAGTGCCCTGACTACTGAACAAGGGCGCTGATTGAGACACACCCGATGTCATCTCCACCTCTGTGATGAATCTGACCTGAATGGGCTCTATTGGAGGTTTGAAAGATCCAGTTTCATACCCACACCTTGCACTGACTCTCTCTACTCTCAACCATTACCACCTCCTGCCCACTTTCTCCCCACCTGATCAGATGATCAGCCTGCATCTGAGATCTGTGAAGAAGATTTTTTTCTTGCCTGCCTGTCTGAAAGCTTATGCTGATCAGTTTTTACCAATCTTTACACAAATCTTTGACACTTCACAGGATTGCCCCTTCCTGCCGCAAATGCTCCACAATCATCCCTAAGGAATCCAAGATTACAGAGCTAAATGATTATAGATTCATTATTTTGATGAGAACAGGTTTTGGCCAACCTAAAGAACATTACTGGACCCTCGCTGGACCCCCTCCAGTTTGCTTATTGAGCAAACAGGTCAGTGGAGGATGCAGTTAACATGATGCTGCAACACCTTGAAAGACCAGGGGCTTACGCTCAAATCCTGTTTGTGGACTTTAGCTTTGCGCTCCTAAAATTTCAGTCAAGGACTACAGTGCTCCTAGTAAAAAAGTTGGTCTGCAGCCATGCCGGCACTGCCATTAGCATTGGTGCTTCACAGGGGTGTGTAATTTTTTCACTTCAGTCCTGTGTACAGTACATCTGTAACCACCAGGTTTGGTTCAGCCACTAAATCAGACAGAAGAAAACTATAATAAACTTTTAAGATTGCTGAAAGGTTCATTGGTGTGCCAGTTCCCAACCTCCAGGTCTTGTACATCTCCAGACTGAGGGATTGTGCAGGTAACATCATCAAAGACCCCTCACACCCAGGACACAACCTGTTTGCACACAGATGTTTTGTCCTCAGACGTTACAAATCTTTGTGAACAAAATCATCCAGGCGCAAAAACCGTTTCATCTCCACCATGAACATTTTGCACACCCACGCTTTAGCAGGCGTGCATACCAAAGCATTTACACCGGCGGCCAGCGTATGTTTTCCATTGTTTCTAATGCAATCCTACACTAGGTCATGCATAATCATGTAAATGCACACGATATAAATATGTATGTATATATTTATATGAATGGTGTCCATGCTTTTTTACAGTAGTAAATGTACAGCGTTACAGTACTTACTTATACAAAGATTTAAGTGGGATTTGGATGTGCATGCTATTAGCTATATTCTTTCAATTCTTTATTTTTAATTATATTATATTACATTGCTTTATGTATATACTGTATGTTATGTAAGCTCCTGAAACCACAATATATTCTTTGTGCATGTGTGCACACTTGGTGGATAAAGTTGATTCATATTGTCATTGTATGATTTAATGGGTGATGGACGGTGTATGTGATTGTGATACTCTCATGCTTTCATCAGCTTTCTTTCTCGGAGTGGCTCACAGCTGAACTTCATGTACAACGCAGCCAAGATGCGCTGACAGATCCAGAGAGGTACTGTTTATACTTCTCTGGTATTTCTTGTAATTGGGTCATTCATTTTAGTATTTGGTTGTCTTGAACTCTCTTGTTTTTCTGCTTCAGGCAAGAATATGAGCAGTGGGTGTGTGAGCAGTATTATCTGCCCATGTCTGTGTGTGATGGAGGTTGTGGAGGAGATGTCACTCAAATCTGCAGTCACATCATCTCTGCTGTTTTAGACCAGCATACTGCGCAAGTGTCATATTTCCACTGAATAATAATTATAGTTATCATTCAGTATGTTCACAGCTGAAGTGTTACTGCCTTTACATGGGTACAATCCAATTGACTTACATATAAACATGGTGTACCTGGTAGCAGGCCTTTTGTGTAAACCTTCTACGCTTTAACAGCATCATCAAGCTATGGCTTTGTTATAACTTTGTGACCTCTTGTGGTGAAAATGCGTATTGTACAGGAGTCTCACAGAACTAATAAACATTTATTCTGTAGTGCTGACTGACTGTCCTCTGTGTTTTTGCAGATCAAATATATCAGGGAGTTCCTGTGAACACACAGATAGCTGTCTGCCTGACCTGCTGTCTCTCCTACAGGTGCTGTGTGATTTCTCTACACTATTGCTTATATTTCTTTGCTTTAGACTGTGAAAAATGCAGAGCGTTTAGAGCACATCAGACTTCACAGTCATGTTCACATGTTGTGACACGATCTCATACACTAATGGGGCTAATGTGGTTTTAAAGAGTACAGGTATATTTTATTAGACCTTAAACTGATGTTGTAATGTTACAACTGAGGGCTTTACAGGTTAAAGGTGATTTAGATGATTCAAAGCCTCTCAGTTGACTGAGCTATCCTGATTTAGTGTTTGTGCCTCTGGCTATCGTGTGTCATGAAGTAGAATCACTCTTAACAGCCTTTAAACAAACACACAAATGTGGGGCCACATATTGTATCTTTCTAAATAAATAAATTTTTATGAAGAAATTGTTTCTTATTGTTTTGTTAATCCTGACCTTTAGGCTGTTCTCTCTGTAGGTGTTGTTGTATCAGGTGGCAGTAAGTCCGCAGAAGACATCTGATGATGAGCGTCATTTCCTCTGGGATCTGATCCAGGACAGGTGCACTGTGACCCCTGACCTCTACAACATTGGACATGAGCTGGAATATCAGCAAATCCTAGAGAATGTCAGCAGGTATATCAGCATAAAGCTGTTAGATTACATTATAATTCACTGACAGATGTCAGTTATTTGTGCTATTGGTTTTAGTTTGCATCTTTGAAAGAAGGAAGTCCAATATCTTTCTTAAGGGGGTGAGACTACAAACACCCCTTTTCTCAATCAAATAGGCACCAAATTCTAAATGTATGTTACATTTCGACTACAAATATGACACACTTTCAATAAAGATTAATGTTACTATGGGTGAAATGCTTCTTTAAATAAGGATATGCAAATTAAGATAACAGTTTTGACAACACATGTGCTGCTGTTACGAGTGAAGCTCCTGCTTCGCTCTTCGATCACCACCAGAGGGAGCCATCCCCTGGGTATTAGTTTCATTCGGACTACATTTCCCATAAACCCACATACCTGAACTGATTTCACTTGCACCTGGTTCTCATCACTCTGCCTATTTAAGACTCTCAGAATGGACTCTGTTCGCAAAGTCTTGATTTGCCCCGGCATCATTTCTAAGCGTTTATTCTGTCTGATTTTCCCGTGCTTATTTTGGAGTGTTTACTGATTATTCTGATTGCTCGCCGCCTGCACCGACATCTGCCTGTATTTCGACTGTTGTGATTGTTTGCTGCCTGCCTTGACACGAGATTGCCTTGTCCCAATATATGTGTTTACTGGTGTTTGACCCTGCCTGTACGACAACGAGTGAAATAAAGTTTGCAAATGGATCCTCAGCCTACTGGTGCTTCATTACAGCTGCAAATCCTAACCATAATGGTTTATGGTTTATACATGTCAGCAAATAACTTCGACATTAAGCAACAAGCAAACCACCCAAGTGCATCACTTTTTTGATCCCCTTGAAACATTTCTGTTGTCAGCTGTACCGGTTTTTTAAGGTTGTGTAAGGATATATGTTTTGGAATTAGGCCTTTTTTTTTACACTTTTCCAATCAAGATCATTTTTGTATTGATCAGGGTTCTTGTAATGGTTCCTGCTGTCCTGCTGGTTACAGTCAGAAGAGACACAACAGGAAGAAAATCTCTGGACTGTGATAGACTGATGAAACACATAAATGATGTTCAGGTCATCATCATCTCCTTAATAACACTGATCTTTATCTTTATCTATAATGTACTGCTGTGTCGTCATGGATTTTTGTGTTTTACACAGAAGAGGTCATGCGATCCCACTGGTCAACTGTCTCTCAGACTGACAGCCGACTTCCTCAAAGTACATCAGATTGATCTCAGATATGATTGTGAGCTGATCTCTTCAGTGATGATGTGGTTTAGTGTTGATTTGTTGTTACAGGCGGTTCTGAGTGCGAGTGTAAGCTGTGAACGGCCCACTGACGCTGTGAACGACTGTCTGTCTCAGTTCAGTGTGGAGTGTCCTCTCATGTTGCTGTCTGCTGGGGTAAAACATCTCTGCACTAAAGATCTCAGATGTTTTTGCAGCATACGACAGGAGAATGACTGTAATGTGTTGTGTAGCGCTGGTGGTCGCATCTCTCTGCGGTGTTGAGATCTCAGTGGAGGCGTTTGACGAGAAGTGACGTGTTGCCTAAACAGCTACAGATGCTGGACGACTGTTACGTCTGCAGCAGGCGGTAAGACACTCAAACATAACACGCTACAGTTCATTAACAGATAATTATTCAGCACAACATCAAATAAATTTATCCGAACCATTCACCTCAGCTTAAATGAATGCATTTTAACATGATCTTTATGTTGTTTATGTTTTGTAGGTTAAGTCAGGGGCTTGCATCAGCTGTGACATCAGCGCCACCATGGCTACAGGCTGCATGTCTACAGAGTTTTCTGGAGAGACCAGATAGTGACTTTAAACTGCTGAAGGAGACAAACAGACCTGTGAGATCAGACCTCAGTCTTATGAATAGTTCTGGTTAAATATTTAATCATTCAGAATTAGTTTGTGAAATCTTGTTGTTGTTCTTGTCTGTAGGTTTTGCTCTTCCTGTTTGTGTACAGTGTAATAGAGCTCATATCCGCTCACCTGTATGGACAGGTATCATGCTCGTATACATTTACTTATATGGATGTAACTAATAGGACTGATGATGTAAACAACTGTGTTTTTAGCATTCAGGGTGTTGGAAGCGTGCTAGAGAGACAAGCGTGGCTCTCTTTACTTACTTATTGGATGATTCCGATTGGCTGCCATTGTTCTATCCGTCGGGATCAGGTCTGTGCATTTCCATTCATGTATTTGACAGCTGCTTTTTTATTACCTGTGTGCAAACCCTTTGCTCGTGTCATGTACCACCCACAGGAAGACATAACGTCCATTGAGTGACAGTTATTATTATCTGTCTCTTATAGATCACAGACTCTCTCATTTCACATCTCGTGTGATGTCACTGCGAATGCTCAGACTGATGCCGTTTGCCTTTTACAGGTATGAAAACACTGCTGTTCACGTGATCTCTAATCCTTTTATTTTATAATGTTTTGTATAAATCAAACTCTTTTCCCAGTATTCTCACTGGTTTGGAGTCAGAGGTTCTAATGAGAACAGTGCGATCTGCTGGTTTCCTCTATATGGCCGCTGGAAACTACAGAGATCTCAACAAACTTTTTCTGAACATCTCTAATCACAATGATGGCTCACAGCAGCATCAGGTCAGAATAGCGTCTCAGTTTTTTCAGACTTTCCTCTTCTCTGTATGTGCTGAATGTGATCTGTCTGTCTCAGGTTCTTCTGGAAGCTCGGCAGGTACTGATGAACATCATCTCATTGAGTTCAGCAGACAGCCTGACACTCAGCCAAAGGAAACAGGTATACACACAGACCGACAAACAATATCAGGTCATTTACATAATTTCTGTAGTGAGATTTAAATCATCATTGAAGTTCAGTTAGTAAAACATTCCCAAGAGTGAACCCCTCGTACATTGAAATGGTAACATACAAACAGAAGCATCTATGCACACAATACACCTATAGATTTTGTTTTTGAAATCAGGTTTGAGCTGAATTATGCTGTTATAAATATTAAACATGTAATCGATTGATAGCCCTATTTTGTGCTTTCTGTTTTGTTTCAGTTACAATGTTTATGTGTTTCTCTGCTGTCAGTTCCTATGTGACGTCGTCATTGTTTGTGTGTTTGTCACATAGCTGGAGTCAGATTATGAGCAGCTCGATTCAGAGATCTCAGCGGCTCTCGGCACGTCCAGCAGCGACATACACTTCACATGAGTTGCACAACAAACGGAGACAACTACATCTGATCTGCTGTGTGTGTGATGTTCTTCCACAAAACCTCTTATTCTTAGTAAATGGACGTTATTCACTTTAAGATGTCTCTGATGTCTTTCTGTGCTGGACTGATGTTAAAAACATTAAGTACTGCTATCAGGAGACATCTATGAGAATCTATGATTAGATCTGTTCCAGAACATAGTGTGCTGCCTACCTAGATAGCATTTAACACAATTTCTCATTCAAAGGCACTTTGGAAACATTCTGCTTCATTCTATATCTCATTTTTCTAATTGAAATCCTCATTACAATTGAATTTAGATAAATAATAAAAGTTTTAAAATGTAAAAATGGTTAAGTTAATTTTGAAGCCGTTGTACAGGCTTTAGTAGCATGTAAATTCTTTGTACATATCTTATAAAGCTCACAAGATCCTCTGAAATGTTTGTAAAACCCGCTGGTGATGGATGGGGTTTTCAAACTTTTTGTGTGTGTGGACCACTATTTGTAATAAAGAATTTTCGCGGACCACCTCATATTACTCATAATAAAATATGTCTACACAAAGTCCTGAATTTATCTGCAGCTCTAAATAGGCTTACTAGCACTAAAACTATAACTGGTCATCAGATTAGTACAACAGATTCTTAAAAAAATATATTTTTCTTAAAAACATATATTTTATATTTCATTTTGCCTTTACACGGACCACCTGCAGTACCCGGTCCGTGGACCACAGTTTGGGAATGCCCGGATTAGAATACTAGTAAGATGTATATTCATAAAATATTACTATTTTAGTTGTTTACCTTTTAATGTTTTTGTCTTGAGATGACTTATTTTAAATAATTTTAAGAGCCCCATTAGAATTTGTGAACGACCCGGCCCTTGGTTGACAAACAATATGGTATGGTCTATCTTTTTAATCAAGTTTTAATGTGATTCAAGATTATATTTCAAACCACTCAAAGTTTGAGCGTGATATAAGTGAGGGAGATGGTGCAAGAATAGTGTGTTCATACCAGAAAAACAAAATGGCAAACGCTGCATCCATATCCTGCTTTACTGCATTCAAAGGCACCAATTCAAAGATATTAAAATCAATTGCATGAAATTTATTAACATTAAATATATACACAAATACATACATATACTGTCTGGTACTGAACTGAATAGCCTGTACCAGCTCACTTCAAGCACTGATCAATTGTGTGCTTTACACTGTGTGGAGTGTGTGACTGACTTCCTGCTAATACAAATGTATGTTTTCTTTAAGGTCACTGCCTTACAAGATAAGGCCACTCTGTAGGGTTTGAAACAGAGCTGTCATCTCTTAATATTTAATGAGATGCACATTAGGCGTCTGAAATACTGACCTTTAATCTAAAAATAATTACAAGGCATTGTCCACGAGTTTGGACTGTAAACTGTCCAGCACATAGTTCATATCTGGTGGGTTTGAGTTCGTCTGTTCTGGTCTGAAGTCAGAAAGCGGAGTCGAAAGGTTGCTTGCTGTTGAATCTGGAGGGATGGAGATACTGCCGCCCTGCATGAGAGGATGAACCATTGACATGTGCACGTTCAGATTATGAGCTTTCTCAAAACGCTTGCCACATATTGCACACGCAAACTCCAGATCAGCCTCTGCCTTGTGTTTGGTCATGTGATATTTTAGGGACGCCCGCTGACGGCACTGGAAGCCACACACCTCGCACCTAAAACACAGAGAGACGTTCTGAAGATGAAACACTGTGATAAAAAAACTCAAATCAACAGATTCATACTCACTGCAACGGTTTGGCTCCCGAGTGTCTCATCTGATGCACAGACAGATGTTTCCTCTGCTTGAACGTCTGACCGCACTGGTCACAGATGTAATTCCTCACCTCTAACAACAAAGAAATTAGAAAAAAATCAGTCTGCGTCATCTTAAATCTTGGTAGCGGTACAAAAAGAATTTGAACAGATTCAAGGATAAAAGTCTGAATCTCATTGAATTATATAAAATAAGTTTTTACACATTTTTGGAAGGAAAAATAGCACATGCATACTTCCAAACAAAAACATTTTATCCTGCCACATCGCATTGTAATCTGGTGATCACCTGACCCTCCATCGCATCGAAGAACTGGCCCTCCTACCTAATCCTGATTTAATTATAAGGGGGTTTTCTCTCTGGTCAAGGGGTTGAAAAAACTCTTTCACTGTTGCCCTGTTGGCTTGCTTACTGAGAAACTGATGAAATTAACTTTGGACCTTAATAATAAATGAAAGCAGTGTTAATGTAATGTTGAAAAAAGGCCTTATTACATTCTTAGAATAATGCAATGAGAAATACTAAAGTAAAGTACTCTAAGAAATAAATATGAATTCCAGTGTGAGAGGTTTTGTTGGCTCATCATGGGGAGGTTGCCTGGTTGCACAGAAATGTTGGGTTGATTTGGCTTGAATGTATTAGATGGGGCAGGGAGACAAGTTTGTATTTTGGGTCGGTTTGACTTGGAGAGTTCTAATCTATTAGTATGAGCCAACAAATGTTTTTTTTTACAATGCATGTATTTTATTTGAATCATTAAATGCATTTTCTGTACTTCTGTATCTTTACAACTATCATTTCACCTAAGATGTTATATGAATGTAATAAACATCTAAAATATTGGAAAAGATAGTGTCTAGCCCAGTGGTCTCAAACTCCCGGCCCGCAGGCCCCTTTGAACAATATAACATAATCTGGCTCGCAGAAAGATTTTTATTCACTTTGTTTCATATTCATTTCATTCTTAAAATTAAACGTTTAAGGGTTCGTTCACATGTTGCGTCTAACAACGCGTGTTAAAACGAGTCAAGGCGTTTCTTAAGCCGCCTTTCCACTGCACACAACAAACGATAGCCGAAAAGCCGGAAGTCATTCATTTCCCATGGAGAGTCGCAAAGGGGTTGCGTGAGGTCCCGACCATCTACGGATGCGTAAATATCGGATCCGTTTTGAGCGTTGGATTCGTAAAAAATTTGAACTTGTGCGACTAAACCGCATGCGATATGCCGACCGGAAGTTATGTTTTTCATTGTATTCCAATCACAAACTGTGTGTGAGGTGAAAATGATTAATCCTTTTGGTTTAACTTAATTAGTAACACTTGAATCCTTAAAAAACACTTTTGATTACTAATAAGTAATACATTAATAATTTTATTTGTGTACGTTATTATTTTAATCTTGTCTTTATATGTTCTCTCCAAAAAACAATTTGCAATCTTTGTCATATATGCATAGCTATTTATTGTTTCATTCATTTGCGTTCATTTATTTATAACACCATGGTAAACATATTAGAATGAAGCCTCTTGCACTGGAATGAGCTTCTTTCCCATATACGATTAAACTGAAACTTCATTACGACTGCCACTAGGGGGAGAACTCAGACTGTCGTTTCCGTATGTCGTGTGCAGTGGAAAGGCGGCTTCACTTTCTAAAGTTCTCAGGAGCGGAATTTGCGTTGTTAGGGGCTGGACACACCAAAACTTTTAAACGCGCTGAAAACGCCTTGAGGACGCCGAATGCCAGCTGTTTTTCAGGTGAGCACTTTGGTAGTTCAACTGCGAGCCGGTTGGTTGCTGTGGTAATGTCTCGCCCCTTTTCCACTGTGATTGGGCGGCCGTGTGAGAACTGACATTGACGAGCGGAGCTTTTCTCCCAAAGTTGAATCTCTTTCAACTCTAGACTCTCAGGGCCGAGCGCGAAAAAACCGCCGAGCGCCGGTTTTCAGCGCGGAAAAACCCGCTAGCTGCTGGCTTATTTGAAAAACGCCAAGCATGCGCCGGCCGCGGGCGTAAAAGTTTTGGTGTACAAAAAAACTTTTTTCCGCGCTGAAGACCAGCGCTCTGCAGTTTTCCGCGCTCGGCGCTGAGCGTCGAGAGTTGAAAGAGATTCAACTTTGGGAGAAAAGCTCCGCTCATCAATGTCAGTTCTCACACATTCATATTTTTCCACATATAATAGCAAATTTATGAAAACTGTGAAATAACAAAGATGGAACAAAATAAAGTCAATACTATGACTGTAAACAATCCAAAATAAATCAAAACACAAACACCTACTGATGGTAATTTTTTATAATAGTTTATAAATGTATACAGAAATTGTATTTGTTAGTTTAGTGAAGGTTTTAATAGGCCTTAGTTATTTAAGAGAATGTTAAGAAATTATTTACTTATATAAAATAATGTATATTTAAAAGATAAAAACCACTGCTTTTATTATACATTAGATAATAGAATTTTAACAGTCAATTTACAGAAGTATTGTACTTTTTTAACCTTAAAATGGCCCTCCAATTAAATGTCAATCTTAGAAATGGCCCCAAGCCAATTTGAGTTTGAGACCCCTGGTCTAGCCTGTATAAGTAACAGTTAATAACATAAAAGGACAAAAGTCAGTTACATATGGTATTCCTTTAAGCAACAGAATTTAATGTTTTCAATTATTATTGGTATAGCTTTACAGTAAAGAAAAAGTTTATGAAAAAACTGAATATATGATATTATTGCAAAATACATGTACATTAGCATATAGCAGCTGCAAAAGCAATCAGACCGTTCATGTTGCTAAACTGAACTCTTGAACAAATACCTCGTCAAAAATTTCCAAGGTAATCTATGTGTTGTTTATTTTGCTTGTTATATAAATAAACTACTTTACAAGTACTATATATATACACGAAAACCGCTTGTTTGTTGTTACTGCTGAAACATATATAGACTATTGTGCTGAATTGGGAATAACATGCCACACTGGTGATCTCGCCACGACCCTTGTGGTGGTTTTGATGGCTTCCCAGGACAATGACAATTACAGTGGCAAGAAAAAGTATGTGAACCCCTAGGAATAAACTGGTTTTCTACTGTGATTTGTAGGGATGTCCCGATCCGATCACGTGGTTTCAGACGGATACATATGCAGGGTTTAAATTGGGCCAGCACACATACTGAAGGTCACGCTCTGCTCCGCGCCAGTGTACGCGCTGCGCTGGTGCGTGTGAACTGACACGAATAATAAACGTGTTTTCATTCATAGGCTTCACACATGCACGACGAAACCGGGTTTTTACCGCTCATTTAAACGACGCGCCGATCGTTTTTGTCACTATGTGCTCAGTTAATCTACATCAGTACACAGCTCCGTGTCTCATTCAGAACCTCAAGAACGCCCATTCGCGCAGGAGGATCACATTACACATTGTAGAGATGAGAGATAGAGAGAGAGAGGAAAGAAGGGTGCACACGTCAAAAAAAACCTAATACAAGTCTAGAAACAAAGTATTAAAGTATGTATAGCCATATCAATCATCTTATTACATAATGTTAACTAGATAACTGGATACAACTTATTGTATTGTTTAATAAAATAATGTATTTTGATTATACAAATAAATTACAACCTAACTATAGTGATTGTTTAACTAACTGCTGACCAGCTTAGGGAATCTCTATGGCTAATTTATAAAGCTTGTTACTGAATAAGTACGTTGTTTTTCTTGTTAATTGAGTCTTTTTGGTTAGCCTATCTTATGCCTAAAATTTGTCAAGGAGGTTGGTTCTTATTACTTCCTTTAAAAGTTTGATCAATTGTGCATAATGACATGTGCAACAAATGCATATAGGGTGTCAGAGTCATAGATGTGCATAATTTAAAGTTCAGGTTTTAAAGTTTGGGTCAACCTGTGGCACAGCTTTAAAGCTGAAACTTTTAAAATCCTATCAGAGGTTAGGGCTGGGTATTGTTTAAAATCTTTCGATATGGTGCCAATTTAGATACCTCCGTTTCGATGCCGGTTCCTAACGATACTTTTTTTGATACCATGTTTTAAAATCCATTGAAACATTAACAAAAATACATTAAACACACAACTTTTATTTTTCACCTTAATTAAAACAAATTCTGGTAACACTTCTCCCTCAGGGTAACATTATTAAAACTGGTTGTGCTTTTTGGATAGGGGTGAGCCAGCAGACACACTTATCAAATAAGGAAACAAAAATAAAGAAATTAAGAATATAATTAACAGTGCTTTATTTTATGAAATGTAAAATGGTATTTAGCTTGGACTAACAGTATTTGTGGGTTCATTATAGCTGCAACTTTAACAAAAAGTTAAAATATTTAAATGGGTGACTGCGTTTTACTGGGAAGATTTGTATGCATGTTTGTTTTTTATAAACAATACTCAACTTCGTAATAATCAAAATATTAAATACATTTGGGATTTTTAAAAGGAGTAGAAAATGCGTTCAATGGCATTTAATTCAAGTGAAATTAGCAAACCAGTTAAATGGAATTTTAGTTTGTTTTAAATAACGAGCCAGGCTTTGGGCTGCGCGTGTGAGTCAAGTTTAAACCATAGACTGTAAAAAATAGGTTTAAACGCATCGTCCATTTTGCGAGACGAGGGCATAAAGGCTTTGCGATGCGGAGAGACAGGCGCGAGTATTTCATAAGCATTGAGAGAGACAAGCTGCGCGCGTGGGTCAAGTTTAAACACCTTGTTGAGACTGTTGTGGGAGACGCGTGCGCAAAGCCTTGCCATGCGGAACCAGGCGCGAGTAAATCAAGCAGAGACAATAGAGACACAGGCTGTGCGCGTGCTTTAAATTGAAACCCCTCGTCACTTTAGGAGAAGCGCCGTTTTGGTTGACGTGCCTTTCACGGAGACAACACTGCCATGCTTGCGCTAACTCTATTGGTAAGACTGTCACAAAGACTTTCTTCTCATATTGTATCCTTTCTACACTTGTGTTGGGTGACTGCGAGGTGGACAGCCTGAAAGTATTTTCAGAAATCCTCCCCGTCACGTGGTGGTGGACAGCCAATCGCCGGCGCTTTAGGTCCTTACACGCAAGTACAGGCTCACAGACACAGCCGCTTTTGGAATCGAAATTTGGCATCGAAAGATATAATTTTTTGATACTCAAAGTATCAAAGTTTTTCATTCGATACCATAAATGTATCGACGTTTGGTACCCAGCCCTATCAGAGGTCCAAAATGTCATTGAAACACACCAGTGGCTTTGCTGTCATCAGGATTAAACATGTTACCCCTCGAACCCTCCCTCCTAACAGAGCATCCCCACAAAACAAATCCCAATTTAACCCCTGAACATATATAGTATATATTCATTATTTTTTAACACATCAATAGTTATGCGCTGGCACAGAGTTAGACTCTTTTGACTCCACACAGAAACAGCAATGCATGTGGCATGACATAAGAAACATCATGGTTCTGTTTTTTCGCTCTTCTTTATTCTTTTTTATGTATTATAGTATCGGATCGGGACTCGGTATCGGCAGATACTCAAAGATTAACCCCCATTAAACATTCATAGTGCTGGAGGAAAATGTGAGTGAACGCTTGGATTTAACAGCTTGTTGAGCCTCATTTGGCAGCAAATACTTCAAGCAAGTGCTCTCAGTAGTTCTGAATCAGACCTGCGCATCGTTCAGAAGCAATTTTTGCTCATTCCCCTTTACAAAACTGCTTTAACTCAGACACATTTGTAGGATGTCTGGTGTGAACCGCTCTCTTGAGGTCATTCCACAGGTTAAGGTCTTTTGCAAACTTCAGGCTCACAGCAATGTTTTTCGGAGAGCAGCGGCTTCCTCCGTGGTGTACTGTCATAGACACCGTGCCTGTCCAAAGACTTGCGTATGGTAGACTCATGAACAGAGCTGTGTGCCCGTTCCAATGATGTCTTCAAGCCTTTAGCTGTTACTCGTGGGTTCTTCTTTACTTTATTGAGTATTCTGCATGGTGTCTTAGGAGTCATCTTGACTGTGCGCCCACTTCTAGGAAGGGTAGCTACAGTATTTAACTGTCTCCATTTATAGAAAATTTGTCTAAGTGTAGACTGATGGAGGTCTAAACATTTTGAGATTGTTTTGTATCCCTTTTCAGCCTTATGGAGTGCAATATCTCTTGATCAGATATCTTTATAAGAGCATGGTTCAGAAGAGCTGATGCTTCTTAAGGACAGCAATCTTAAAATGTGTGAGTGTCTTAATATCAATCAAAGTTGCACTAAACCACACATTTAAACTCCTTTTATTAATTGGACTCCAGTTTGCCAGCTTCTAACAAAAAAAGCTTTCAATAAAGTAATTAGTCCATGGGCTCACTTAAATTTTCCTCCAGCACTGTGAATGTTTAATGGGTGTTTCCAAAAAAGACACAAGAAACTGGAATTATTTATGTCTTGTGAGCTTATGCACATCGTGTTTGTTTATTGTTATGACCTAGATGAGGATCAGATAACATTTTATGGCAAATCACTGTAGAAAACCAGTTCATTCCTAGGGGTTCACATACTTTTTCTTGCAACTGTACATCCTGGTTATTTTGTCATCACATCACTGGTCTTCTACCAGGTCAAATGGTAAGTGTTAATATGGGACACATTAGTTTGCTCAAGAGTGCATCTCTCATAAATACACTTCTCAGTATCTGAAGAAGCAGCATCCATTTTAAGAATGAGATGCCTGCAACATACACTGAAATTGTGGCTGTATTACATGACAGTCTAAATTGCTTTTTAACATCACACTGAGGTTCTTAATCATAGAATCAACTAATTTCTTATCTTTAAAGAAATGATTAGAATTAAGCTGAAAGAAATTACTGGTCATCTTTGATATTATTAATAGTCTTTCAGCTTAGAAAATGGTGTGTGTTTCAACTTTCTAAAGAGATGTAAAGCTGGGTATTATCAGCTTAACAATAAAAACCGATGTTATGTTTTCTTATAATGTCTCCTAGAAGCAGCATGTATAGCGAGAAAAGGATAGAGCCTAAAACTGATCTCTGTGGTGCACCGTATTTAACATATTTAACCCAAATGTATGTATTTTCTAGGGATGTCCCGATCAGGTTTTTTTGCCCTCGAGTCCGAGTCATTTGATTTTTAGTATCTGCCGATACAGAGTCCCGATCCGATACTTCTATAATACATAAAAAAATAATAAAGAAGAGCGAAAAAACAGTTCCAGGATGTTCCTTATGTCATGCCACACGCATTGCTGTTTCTGTGTGGAGTCAAAAGAGTCTAACTCTGTGCCAGCGCATAACTATTGCTGTGTTAAAAAATAATGAGAATATATATAGTATATATGTACAGGGGGTTAAATTGGGATTTGTTTTGTGGGGGTGGTCTGTTAGGAGGGAGGGTTCAAGGGGTAACATGTTTAATCCTGATGACAGCAAAGCCACTGGTGTGTTTCAATGACATTTTGGACCTCTGATAAGATTTTATAAGTTTCAGCTTTAAAGCTGTGCCACATGTTGACCCAAACTTTAAACCTGAACTTTAAAGCTCACGTAACACACGCTGTTTCTGCATTTCTGATATTAATCTGGAGTACCTATGGAGTAGTATGACATCCTTTATATCTCTGAAGAGTCTTTAGTTTAATCAGATTTATAAAAGAAAGATTAGCTTTACCGAATCTTTCCGATAACGTACGAAAAAATGAAGAAGGAGGAGTTAGTTAAACAATCACTAGTTAGGTCTTAAATGACTTGTATAATCAAAATACATCATCTTATTAAAGGGGACAGAGAATGAAAAACCATTTTTACCTTGTCTTTGTTGAATAATGGTAGTCTACCAACATTCACAAACATACAAAAAGTGCTAAACATGCTAAACATCTCAGTCTCATAGAAATTCCTCTTTTAGAAATGTCAGCCAGAAAACGGCCCAATCTGAAAAACTGATGCTTATGACATCACAGGCATCTAACTGCCCCTCCACTTTAAAATAATTGGCTACATTTTTTGAGTGGCAGCAAAGTCAGCCAATCAATAATGAGATTGCAAGTTAAGCCAGTAGGGGGAGCCAAATAGGTGCAAAACCACTTGTTTAAAATCCCCCACCCTAATAGAGCTATCTGAGAGAGGTTTTTAGGAAGCTTCTAAGGCATTACAGACCCAAACAAAAATATTTGTGTACATGTCACATCACAGAGCAAGGATAAATACTCTGTTCAATCATTCTATGTCACCTTTAAACTATACAATAAGTTGTATCCAGTTATCTAGTTAACATGGCTATAGATACTTTAATACTTTGTTTCTAGACTTGTATCAATTTTTTTCGACGTGTGCACCATTCTTACCTCTCTCTCTCTCTATCTCTCGTCTCTACAATGTGTAATGTGATCCTCCTGCGCATATGCGCGTTCTTGAGGTTCTGACACGGAGCTGCGTAGTGATGTAGATTAACTGAGCACATAGTGACAAAAACGATCGACGCGTCGTTTAAATGAGCAGTAAAAACCCGGTTTTGTCGTGTGTGAAGCCTATGAATGAAAACATGTCATTATTTGCGTCAGTTCACACGTACCAGCGCAGCGCATACACTGGCGTGGAGCAGAGCGAGACCTTCAGTCTGTGTACCGGGGCTTAGCCCCAGATGGTCCTGGCCCAATTTAAACCCTGCATATGTATCGGAGTCCTGATCGGAAGGTAATAACCGATTCCGATCGAGTCAGGAACCACGTGATCAGGGCCGATTTCCGATCACGTGATCGGATCGGGACATCCCTAGTATTTTCCTCATTTATCCAGTCATTAACACTTTGTTTATGTAAATAATATCTAAACCAGGTAAAACCAGCTCTCTCAGCTCAGGCCCTCAGCGAAGGTGGTCGTATTTTATCTCCTCTCCTCCCTGTAAACTTCCCTGCTTTGCTCCTCTCATGTCGTATAGTCTTGTGTCTTAACTTTGAGAGACTCTCTCCGCACTGCTCTCGAAACTAAAAATCATGGATTTTATCAACTGGTCTCTCAACGCAACTGACACTATCTTCTCGACAAGAAGCTTAGGTTTGGGGGAACCTGTCTGCCCTGCTGGAACGTTCGCAGCTGGCTACACGATGGACGCATGGGAGAGGTGGCGGGTCATGCGTCTGGCGGCTCTTTCCGTGGAGGACATTGAAGATATCTATATATTCGGAACCATGATAACATGGGGTTTGCTGACTGGATTAGGCTTTGTCCTGGTTTAGCGAAAAATTAAGAAGATGGGGACAGCTGCCCAAAGCCAAAAAAAGCTGCCCGGGATGATTGAAGCAGTGGGCAGAGCGGTCAGCACTTAGGCTGGGACTATTAACCGCATTTTGGATAACAACTTGGAAATGACCCGCAATATGAATAACATCAAGGAGATGCTCACAGATTTGAAAAAGCTGATGGACCAGAATGGATTAAGAGAGTAGTCCTGTAAAGGAATAAGGCTACTCGCCCCAAGACCAAATAATTCCAATCTTATCTGCTTTCGGCCCCCTTTATCCAGCACTTGCCTTGGCCAAGGCCGCTGCTGAAACAACAACTCCCTTGGAAGAGCACTGCAGCGAGATGCTCTTGCATTCCCTAACCCCTCTCCCACAGACACCTGTAAGGCCTACACACACACAAACTCTTACACACACACACATATATATATGCAATCACCACCCATTACCCAAATCCCTCGCCTTCGCAGCTTTGTACCCCACAGCCGGACAGACAGGTCTGTGACCAGCGCCGAATAAGGCTGCAGGTAAAAGGTTGAGAACCCCTGCATTAGATGATCTATAGTGTCAGAAGATGCATTAAAGTCCAGTATTATAAGAGAGATATTGTCCCAGTCAAATGCTAGCAGATGCTGATTTTACTCTTAATTATTCTGTACAATCTGCTGGTTGAGTTTCGTCTGTGTAACTGTCTGATCTTGTGTACAATATATCATGAGGAGAAAGAGTCTTGAATTGTGCCTAACAAACACTCTTATATACACAGTTCAGCCCACTGATAGCTGAGAAAATCTGCTGTACTTAAAGCATACAAAATACAGAAAGCCCATATTCCTCAGGTGCTCTTGTACCTGTGTGAATGAGTTTGACGTGTCTCTGCAGATATCTGTCAATCATAAAGACCTTGTTGCACCCTGGATGTGGACATGGTCTTTCCCGAACTTCCTCGTGATGCTCCTTGATGTGTTTCTGAGTCAGACACATTAAGTAAGTTCACTGCAGAAACATGCATGAAGATTATAATGATGATGATGACATGATGGTGGTGGTCTTATAATACCTTCATGCCATCAGCTCCTCTATACACTGCTGTACAGCCCTGATGAGGACATTTGTAGATGGTGGGCAGCTCCTCCCTAATTGAAAAGCAGCAGTGTGTTTACTGAATCCCACTAAATGGCACCTCCACATAACATTTTTGTGACATATTAGAGGTTATTACAAAAATTGCTTTCAGACTTCAAAAAAATCCTCACTTCCAAAAGGAAAATTGCTAAAATTATACTGTAACTTCCCTTCATGTACATTATGACTTTACTGTTGCATCTAAATACATCCAAAACAAAAACACATCAATACTTTAGTGAAGAATGCAGGTCTGTGAACAGTGGAGGATTTAGGGTTGGTTCAGCTGTTGGCAGAAGAGAATGCGAGTGTGTGGAGGTGATTACAACTATAAAAGGCATGTGTTAATGAGGGACTGTCCAAAATGCATTGATTCAAAAATAGACCTTTTTAACAAAGCATACCATGTTTTTTTTACCTTTTGACTCCTCTTTTCTACAGCAAAATAAACATAGCATGGCTTGGCAAATTATATTTTTGAAAAATATGTTCCTTTGGCAAACTTAATTTAAATACTGTCCTCCCATTTATGTTGCATCTGAAAGGAAAAGTATGAAGGGGTACTTGAGCTTTACTGATAGGGCGCACTCACATTATAACAACTTGATGGGATGTGAGAGGGCTGTGTGTTATCACGCACCAAACGACTCCGAATAAAAACACAGACTTAACATTACAATGGGTTAAGTGAGCACTTATATTCCTGCCAGAATATGAGAAAATGGCATCTACTCCAGTAAATGTTTTGGACACACCCACATTTTTTTGGCTTCCGATGCCCATAAATGGAACCCATGATGCTTTGATCAGTTGACCTGATAAAAACACCCTCTCTCACTTTCTCTCCCACATGTGTATTCAAAGAGGAAGCCCACATTTTGTTATCTTGCAGTTTAGTTATTTAAATTTTATATACAATCACATTTCATAACAAAACTGGTGGCGGTAAACTGCAAGACCTACGTGAACAGAACTGTACAACAAACATGATGCAGAATTGTTTTGTAATGTTATGCTTAGTCGAATTTCCTATACCAAACAGTTGTGATATAGTGAAATACACTAGTCAACATTTGAAGTGGACCAAAACCATTCATAAAAGTTGTCCTAAAACCAATGCCCAGCTCAACAAGACTTTAAAACCTGTTGCTCAACCATCATGACAGTTGACCTAAAAGAGAAACCTGATCATAGAAAAAGAGTAGTGCTTTATCAGCACGTACAGCATTATGCATTGCTGTTTAAACATTTTTAAAACGTGTTTCTAGCAAAACTGATTCAGAAGCAAATGGATACTAAAGATCAGTTATCTGCACTTGAGATTGCTTGGTTCATGTTTAACAGCAGAAGTAGAGTTGGGAATTGAGAAACCGTTTTTTATACCAGATAAAATGTATTAAAGTTTATTAAATGAAAAACATACCAGTGATGTTTAGATGTCAAAAGATCCATGAAGAAACATTGTTTGCATACCAAATTAATAACTAAAAAAAAGATGCCATAACATTGCCACTGAGGATAATTATTTCCATAATATCAAACACTATTTTACCTTTCTGCTTTGATGTTTTTCTTCCAACCGGGCTTTGGTCCAGGTTTCCTCCTGGTTTTAGGTTCCACTGTCTTGTGCTCTTTGCTGTTGTTCTCCTCTGAAGAACTGTGAGGGTGAAAGGGCTGTATCATTCACACTAATATAAACATACATTATAAGGTGTCTCACGATTCTCCAAATCCTCGATTCAATTACATTTTCGCTTCTAATGTCACGGTTCGATCTCGCAGGTTTACTCGCAGCACTCAACATGTGTATTTTTCCCGCTTGGCAAGCCGACCGGACGTAACATGGGGCCTGGCAGCATCAATGATTCCATTTTTTAATTCTAAGTAAAAGGTTGTGTCTTTTTTTTTATCGATTTCGAACTTTTGTAAGAGATCAGATTCAGAGGGATAACTAGAGCTGGACAATATTGCCACAAATTTACTAATAAATTGTTGTTCACCTTTAATTTGTATTAAGCCTTCATATAGAATTAAATGTAATGATTGTTAAATGTAAACTCACTGTTAAATAAACATAAGACTTTAAGGCTCACCAGGAATATTAATAAGGTGCACCTAAACATCAGTCAGTGATAAATGCTATAATGCAGGGGTCTTTAACTAATGGTTTTCTTTAGTCACAGTATTGACTTTCATAGTTACATAGTTTTGATTAATAAGTTATTATAGAAATATGTGGAAAATATGAATAAATAGCCCAGATAAAAGAGACTCTTTTAAATTGTAGTACTATTTAATGTTACATAAGTTGGACAGGCTAATGGTTGCTTAGCTCTGAAAGATGACACAAAAGAACTACGGTGCGCACTAACCAGCA